>NC_082655.1:52371240-52674271 GCF_028023285.1 Balaenoptera ricei
ACTAATCTATTTTTCTATCTCTTTCCATTTAAAAAATAATTTTTAAAAGCTGCCTGTAACTTTTTTTAATCTAGTAAAGAGAACATCAGAACAAAATATAAGGTATCAGAGCTCCCTGTGATAAACAAAAATATCACTTTCTTCTTAAAGATATCCCAGGTTATGCAAGACACTGAATGAGTAGTTTAGGTGTTTTTTAAGTGATACTCTTGTGGTTCACATACATTAAAAACTATTGATAGCAACTTCATGATTGAAAGATTTGTTCAAGTATTGTATATTATATTTCTACACTTTAAAACTGTGTCTTAAATATTTGCATGAATTAAATTAAATTAAATATTTACATTAATTAAATTAAATATGCATGAATTAAATAAGGGGCCAAAGTACTTCTTGAGACTAACTGCTTATGCACATAAAATTGTTCTGTGTAAAATGCCTGAATAATTATTGTCATATTATTCAAACATATGTCATTCATTCTTGAATAGCAACGTAAATTTGATTTATATTTTATATTCTCTGGCCAATATTATCTCCAGATAAGTTTCAGCAATATTTTCTAAAATAATATTTGTCAAGCAAACATAAGTGGATTAATATTAATATAGTATGTCCAAAAAGAAGCAAGCCTCTCAAGTTCAATAACACTTAGTTCTGTCTAAAATAGAATTTAGGTACATGGTATTTTAATATAAAGCCTATCCAAACTTTCTGAGTGAAGAATTGACTACATGTTACAATAAACATTGGAAAATGGCACTTTCCTCATAAGCATGGTGAAAATTTAAATAATAAAAATAATTTTTAAAAAAAGTATGCCATTTGAGAAGTTTAAGTAGAACCGCTGTAGCATTTAAGCCTAAATTTATATTTTTCTCAGAGCAAATATTAATCTCATAGCTGTAGCTATCTCCTAAAAGCTCCTGTAAAATTTGGGAACCTAAAGAGATCAGACGAGAAATACAGGTCTTTGACATGGCTGCCCTCTACTGATCCAAGATTTGTCTTGTTTCAACAAAGGACTTTTATGGAGTATTTGAAACTTCTAAGTCTTCTAGAATTTTAGGTTTAATAAAAACATACAAATAACACTCTTTTTATTAAAGTTTGTAAATCAACATATGGACTTAAAGAGTAATTAATTGCCCACGTGGCTGTCATTGGCTGTAGAAATGCCAAAAATTTAAAATAGGAAATAAGAATACTGTAGTCACAGGTAGATTGTCCCTAGCAGTCTTATTTTTCTTTCTTTTTACAAGCCAATATCCACTATATTTCATAGGAGCTGAAGATCTGATCATTTTGTCATTAACTAGTAGTTTGGGAAACCTTGAATAAACATTTGTTTGGGATCCAACGTATATAGCAATACCACAGATATAAATTCAGTAGTGTCAATATTTAAAGAGATAAAACTAATCATGTGGTTATTATCCTAAAAGAATAGAGAAGGTTGTGCATGTGTAACTCACACACAGGCATGAGAAATAGTTAAAGCAAAAAGACTGCAACCTTGGAGTAAGGTATCAATTTGTTAAAAATAGATTATTATCTCAAAGCCCTGATATGGCGCTTTGAGGAGGTAGAAAGTACAGGAGAGTAACTTGCTTTTAAAAAATGGGGAAAATCTTCCAGTCATCACTCACTCCAAGAAATAATGTAGATGATAGATGTAGATTTTTCCTTTGTTGAAAGCATGGAAGCTTACAAAGCTCTTCTTATAATAAGCACGAGTAAGAGTCATTCTAGAGATTCCAGAAAATTCATGCAGGGGATTACATTTCGTGAAATCATATGAAGGCAGTTGCAAATATAAATACATGAAGCATATCACTAGAAACATGGCCTCTGAGAAATTTGGAGGAAAGTTTGTAATTTAAAGACGAAACCTAATAGCAAGATAACTCTTTTTTTAAGTACCAGGAAATGACAGGTCTTATGGGGGTTACAGGGGGATGAAGAAGCAGAAACGATTTGGGATCATGAGGAAATAGAATCACAAAGAAGACAAAGCATAGCTGGGCCCAAAATGAGGCAGTTCTCACTAATTCTGCCTGAGTGCTGCATAAATACTTTAAAGAAAGTTATGTAATACCACACTCCCACTTGGATGAAGCATGTGTTTTTGTTGTCTCAGCAGCTCTGTAGAAACACACTTATCCCCTTTCACAGTCCAAGTGGTTCAAGGAGGATTTTACCATTTTCCAGGGGCAGGGCTGTGATCCAGCTCCAGCTGAACAATAAATTCCAACCCCTATCCAGAGTGAATTGTTCAGAGCGTACATGCAACTCAAGCCCAGCCAGTGAGTCATACCAGATTTTTCCTGGAACAATCAGGAAAAGAGACTTTTTCACAGGGATTGTTGGCTGTAACAAAAATGTATCCTGTAGCTATTTTTGCCATAACATGAGCAACTTGCTAGAGAAGAAAACAAACAGAAAGCAAAACAGAATGAGGGACTAAAACAAATAATCACAGTGAAATTAGTTCAGATCTTGGATCCAGGTATTTCTGAAAAGTAAATTCCTGACTTCCCAGTTATAAGTATCAATAAATTATTTTTTGTTTATTACTATTTTTTACTCTTGATTCATTGAGTTTGATTTCTGTAATTAAAATGCAAAGATACCTAATAAAATATATTAAAGTTAGAATCCATAATGTCTTCCTGGACACTGATCTTCCTTGTTAGGCTCTGATCACTTAAATTTGTAACCAAAGTTCTCTTAAACAGACTCCTTTTAACATGTGTGCCAAGCTAAGTGACTCTGTAAACATGACACATACTCTTGTCTAATTGAATATCTGTGGCTAGTAAGTGGTACTTTAATAGCCTCATGTGCTTCAATTACCATCAAATGAGTTGTTCTCTTGACAACAGTCAATTGTGTTTGTTAACAAATGCTGTTCATATTATTTGCATTTTTCATTGTAATTAAAATTTTATCAAATATTAAATCAATAAATATTCTATGTGTGAAAGAGTTCATGTTTCTATGAAATCTAAAGATGAATCTATCTATCTAAAGATGAATCTATCAGAAATACTAACAGTTGTGAGTTGCAAAAGAAAATATCCTAATTAGATGTAGATAAGAGCCTGAGTAAAGCAAAACAAAATTTACTCTTCACAAAAGATTTTATTTCTTGTTCCTCTTTAAATGAATTAATACTAGAATTCATGGGTGTACAAAAAACATACACATCTCTAATGTAGATCCATATTAATATGAAGAGGCCTTCTCCCTCCATCAAAACATGAGAAATAGGGACTATGTGGTAAAAATTTTAAATGAAATAAAAGGCTTAAACTGCTGATAAGTCATTTTATATGATTCTCTAATTTTGTTTCAATTAAATTACCACTTACTGGTCCTAACATACCAGTACATCTATAAATTTTCAGCCTCTTAGAAGTTAATATGCCTAGCTTTCAATTCAACAATTTACTGTATAACTTTAAATAAGTGTTTTCAGTTCTTCAATATGGATTCTAAACTCAGTGAGGACAGGTACTACTTCTAAAGACTCTAAAGAGTTCTGGGTTTTATATATTGTAAATACTTACTGATTCAGATATGAATCATTTTCATTATAACATTTTTTATGTCTAGTCTCTGTGCACGAAGAAATAAATTTTTGTAAAAATAAGCTTCCTTTCTTGAGAATAATATTAATAAAATTAATCCATAAATATTTTAAATATTTTGACATAAAAAGTATAATTATATTGAACTTTTGATGCATACCTATATTTTTTAAACTGCAAGTAGTGCTGACTTGTAGATGACTGATTTACATATGTTCTCTACATATTAACATTCACATAGTTAAATCAAGTGTCCAAGGAGCTAAGAAAATGTCTTGTTTCACTTCCACAATTTTTTTCTTCTAGTTTTATTGAGATGTAATTGACATATAGCACTGTGTAAGTTTTAGGTTACAGCAAAATGATGTAACTCACACACATCATGAAATGATTATCACAAGTTTAGTGAACATCCATCATCTCATATAGATACAATATTAAAGAAACAGAAACAAAAATTTTTTCTTGTGATGAGAATTTTAGGATTTACTCTCTTAACAACTTTCAGTGTTAATTATATTTACATATCATACATTACATCCCTAGCACTTATTTATCTTATAACTGGAAGTTTGTACCTTTTGATTGCCTTCATCCAATTCCCCCTCCCCTTCCCCCACCTCTGATAACCAGAAATCTGACCTCTTTTTCTATGAGTTTGTTTGTTTGTTTTAGAATTATAATTGACCTACAACACTCTGTTAGCTCCTATTACACAACATAGTGTGATTTGATATTTCTATACTTTTCAAAATGATCACCACGATAAGTCGTTGTGATATGTCACCATATAAAGATATTACATAGTTATTGACTATATTCTCCACACTGTACATTTCATAATTGTGACTCATTTATTTTGCAACTGGAATTTTGTACCTCTTAATCTCCCTCACCTATTTCTTCAACTGTTTTTTGTTTCTCATTTTTTCTCCATATTAAGAGCCCTCATTTTTCCCTAGTTACAATGCTAATCCAAGATCAGGTCTATGATGCTGTGATGTTACAAGTACAAGGAGAAAAGGAGGGAGGGGTGGAAGCCCACTGCCACCTCACTGCAGGGGTTAGTGTGGCTGAAATCCATCTCATGTCTCCATCACCATGCTGTGTGCCCTGGCATAGGGCTGCATCTGGCAAGAGAAAGTTGTGCCTTTTTTAGTTTACACAGTGGTGACCTATGGTCTGGGGTAGTTTCCGTAGCTAATCGTCACTCTGTCTCATATTTAGACTGAGCCTTCTGTCCTCATTCTGTTCTCAAACAAGCCAGGGACCCAATAATCTTTACCAAATATACAATCCAAACTCCCTTCAATCTATTGTTTTCTGGGTAAAGTATTTGAGTCTAATTCAGGCTTGTGCGTACCCAAAGACTTAATAGTTTCATTTGCACTACACTCTTAAGGCCTAAATGAAAAAAAGAAGGGGATAGAATGTTATGAGGATCTTTTTAACCATATGTCTATTTCTCAGTATTTATTACAGCAATAAAAGTTTCTTAAAACATCAGTTTTGTGTTTCCTTCTGAAAGAGAAAACAGGGTACATTCTATAAATGGCATGTGATCTAACCAGAGCATGGGTTCTAGAGAAGTCTGGCCAGAAGCAGATGCAGAGTAGTAAACATTGATGAAGGGAGGTTAATCCCCAGAGCTCACAATCACAAATTTTGTGCTGCCTGGAGTCTGACACACCTAACTCTGCTAGCACATAGGCAGTTGATTTTGACTTTTCTTAACATCAAAACACATCTTGGAGGAATAACGTAATATAATGGAAAGAGGATTCATTTTCTCATTAATCCATTCTGGATTTCAAATATGATATTTACTAAAAGTCTTTGAAAAATACATTTTTGAAATTTAGATTTCCTTAATATCAGTTTCCCTTAATAAAGTTTCCCTTTATTTAAAAATTATTTATAAAATGTTTTGAATATTCTTTTCTCAAATAAAAGGTGCCTTTATAATTGTTATAGGATGTTATAGGATGCCTTTTAATATTAAGTTCCCTGATGCTTATAGAATACAATTTCATTTGTATAAATTCTACATTAATAATTTTAGAAATATTATAAATATCACTTTATCAGGCCATTAACATCTATGAAGATAAAGTTTTGTGGTATCTCACTAGATCTGTTTATTAGCATAGTATAGTCTTTAAAAATGAAAATACAATATTACATGTAAATATATTTTCATTTTCCTGAGGTAATCTTACCTCCCCCACACACATGCACATACACACACACTTTCACTCATCTGTAAGTGTGTAATTCCAGAGAAATTTAGGACATTCAAATGTCACAGTTAGGAAAACAAACCTATAATGACATGGTTTACCTTCTTAGCTATAGTCACTTTTTTGGAAGTAGTCATAATGATTTATAAGATCTTTTAAAAAGCAGCCATATAGTTCATCTTTACTGTCAGTAGTTTTAAAAATCCAGTTCTGTAAATCTGTTACACCAAGATTTTTGCCTCTTTTCATGTTTTGTAATAGCAGGAATAGTATTGCATGTTTTGAATCTGTGCTGTCCAACATGGAGGCGCTAGCCATGGGCACCTGTTGAGAACTGGAAAGCAGAGAGGCTAAGCAGAGATTTGCTGGAAGTGTAAAACACACAGTGGATTTTGAAGATTTCATATATACATTTATTCTTAATAAAATGATGTAAAATATATAATCAGTAATTTTATGTTGATTGCCAATTGAAATTAGATATATTTAGTTAAAAATATAGTAGTTCACCCTTATCCATGGTTTTGCTTTCCATGGTTTCAGTTACCTGTAATCGACAATGACCTGAAAATATTAAGTGGAAAACTCCAGAAATAAACAATTCATAAGTTTTAAATTGCACCTCGTTCTGAGTAACATGATGAAATCTCACACCACCCTGCTCTGTCCTGCCCAGTATGGGCGTGTCCTGCCCATTAGTCACTTAGTAGTCCTCATGCTTATCAGATCAACTGTTGTGTTATCATAGTGCTTGTGTTCAAGTAACCCTTATTGTACTTAATGATGACTCCAAGGTGCAAGAGTACTGATGCTAGCAATTCAGATATACCAAAGAGAAGCCATAAGTGCTTCCTTTTGGTGAACAGGCAAAAGTTCCTGAATTAATAAAGAATGAAAAAATATACTATGCTGAGGTTGCTATGGTAAGAACGAATCTTCTGTCTGTGAAATTGTGAGGAAGGAAAAAGAAATTTGTGCTAGTTTTGCTGTCACACCTCAAACTGCAAAATTTACAGCCACAGTGTTCGATAAGTGCTTAGTTAGGATGGGAAAGGTATTAAATTTGTACAGCAAGATATTTTGAGAGAGAAAAGCAACACTCACATAACTTTTATTGTAGTATATTGTTACAATTGTTCTATTTTATTATTTGTTATTGTTGTTCATCTCTTATTCTACTTAATTGTTAAGTTAAACTTTATCATAAGTATGTATGTATAGGAAAAAACATAGTATATATAGGGTTTTGTACTCTCCACAGTTTCAGGTATCTATTGTGGGTCTTGGATTTTATTCCCCCATCGATAAAGAGAGACTACTGTATATTAAATTTAATTTCATTTGTTTCTCTTTACTTTTTTTAAAGGTCACTACTAGAAAATTTAAAATTTATGTCTTCTATTATATTTCTATTAGACAGTATTGTTCTAATATTTATACTTCTTCAAAATCCTATATATATATGATTCATGTAATCATATATATATGAATCACATTATAACCCTTTATGAATTATATGCTCAGTTTTACGTTTTTTAAATCCTATTTCTCTTTATATAGCCATCGGGAGTACAATGGAAAAGAATTCAGTCACCATTGGTCATTACAGTTTTACCAAACTATATAGATATTTCCACTGATTTCTACTTCGAGTCATTCTTACTTTTTTATTTCATCTTGTTAGACATACTCAGGATCTCACCATACACAAAAGGAGTCCTTTGGTCTAATCCATGTTCTTTTCCTGGATAGACTTATAGAAGAATTGTGGTTTGCTTTCATACAGTAATGAGGTGGGCCTTAGAATTTGGAAGTAAATAAATAACCTCTTTTTTTTCTTTTTTAATAGATCTTTATTGGAGTATAATTGCTTCACAGTACCATGTTAGTTTCTGTTGCACAACAAAGCGATCAGCCATATGCATACACATGTCCCCATATCCCCTCCCTCTTGAGCCTCCCTCCCATCCTCCCTACCCACCCCTCTAGGTCATCGCAAAGCACCGAGCCGATCTCCTTGTGCTATGCTGCTGCTTCCCACCAGCCAACTATTTTACATTGGTAGTGTATATATGTCAATGCTACTCTCACTTCACTCCAGCTTCACCCTCCCACCCCATGTCATCAAGTCCATTCTCTATGTCTACCTCTTTATTCCTGCCCTGCCACTAGGTTTATCAGTACCTTTTTTTTTTTTTTTTTTAGATTCCATATATGTACCTTAGCATATGGTATTTGTTTTTCCCTTTCTTACTTACTTCACTCTGTATGACAGACTCTATGTCCATCCACCTCATTACAAATAACTCAATTTTGTTTCTCTTTATGGCTGAGTAATATTCCATTGTATATACATGCTGTATTTTCTTTATCTGTTCATCTGTCGATGGACATTTAGGTTGGTTCTATGCCCTGGCTATTATAAATAGTGCTGCAATGAACATTGTGGTGCATGTCTCTTTTTGAATTATGGTTTTCTCAGGGTATATCCCCAGTAGTAGGATTGCCAAGTCATATGGTAGCTCTATTTTTAGTTTTTTAAGGAACCTCCATACTGTTTTCCATAGTGCTTGTATCAATTTACATTCCCACCAACAGTGTAGGAGGGTTCCCTCTTCACCACACCCTTTCCAGCATTTATTGTTTCTAGTTTTTTTGATAATGGCCATTCTGACTGGCTTGAGGTGATACCTCATTGTAGTTTTGATTTGCATTTCTCTAATAATTAGTGATGTTGTGCATCTTTTCATGTGCCTCTTGGTCATCTGTAGGTATTCCTTGGTGAAATGTTTCTTTAGGTCTTCTGCCCATTTTTTAACTGGATTGTTTGCTTTTTTGATATTGAGCTCCATGAGTTGTTTGTATATTTGGAGATCAATCCTTTGTCTGTTGTTGCATTTGCAAATATTTTCCCCCTTCGTGAAAATTGTCTTTTTGTCTTGTTTATGGTTTCCTTTGCTGTTCAAAAGCTTTTACCTTTAATTAAGTCCCATTTGTTTATTTTTGTTTTTATTTCTGTTACTCTAGGAGGTGAGTCAAAAAAGATCTTTGCTGTGTTTTATGTCAAAGAGTGTGTTTCCTACGTTTTCCTCTAAATGTTTTATGGTGTCTGATCTTACATTTAAGTCTTTAATTCATTTGGAGTTTATTTTTAGGTGTCGTGTTAGGTAGTGTTCTAATTTCATTCTTTTACAAGTAGCTATCCAGTTTTCCCAGGACCGCTATTGAAGAGTCTGTCTTTTCTCCATTATACGTTCTTGTCTCCTTTGTCATAAATTAGGTGCCCATATGTGCGTGGGTTTATCTCTGGTCTTTCTACCCTGTGCCATTGATATATTTCTGTTTTTTTGCCAGTACCATACTCTCTTGATTACTATAGCTTTGTGGTATAGTTTGAAGTCAGGTAGCCTGATTCCTCCAACTCCGTTTTTCTTTCTCAAGATTGCTTTGACTATTCGGGGTCTTTTGTGTTTCCATACGAATTGTAAAATTTTTTTGTTATAATTCTGTGAAAAATGCCATTGGTAGTTTGATAGGGATTGCACTGAATCTGTAGATTACTTTGGGTAGTATAGTCATTTTCACAATATTGATTCTTCCAAACCAAGAACATGGTATATTTCTCCATCTGTTTATGTCATCTTTGATTTCTTTCATCAGTGTTTTATAGTTTTCTGAGTACAAGTCTTTCTCCTCCTTAGGCTGGTTTATTCCTAGATATTTTATTCTTTATGTTGCAATGGTAAATGGGAGTGTTTCCTTGATTTATCTTTCTGATTTTTCACTGTTGGTGTATAGGAATGCCAGAGATTTCTGTGCATTAATTTTGTACCCTGCAACTTTACCAAATTCACTGATTAGTTCTAGTAGTTATCTGGTGGCATCTTTAGGATTTTCTATGTATAATATCATGTCATTGACAAACAGTGACAGTTTTACTTCTTCTTTTCCAATTTATATTCATTTTATTTCTTTTTCTTCTCTGATTGTTGTGGCTAGGACTTCCAAAACTATGTTGAATAAGAGTGGTGAGAGTGGGCATCCTTGTCTTTTTCCTGATCTTCGTGGAAATGCTTTCAGTTTTTCACCATTGACTATGATGCTTGCTGTGCATTTGTCATATACAGCCTTTATTATGTTGAGGTAGGTCCCCTCTATGCCCAATTTCTGGAGAGTTTTTATCATAAATGGTGTTGAATTTTGTCAAAAGCTTTTCTGCATCTATTCAGATCATCATATGGTTTGTATTCCTTAATTTGTTAATGTGGTGTATCACATTGATTGATTTGCATATATTGAAGAATCCTTGCATCCCTGGGATAAACCCCACTTGATAATGGTGTATGATCCTTTTAATGTGCTGTTGGATTCTGTTTGCTAGTATTTTGTTCAGGATTTTTGCATCTATGTTCATCAGCAATATTGGTCTATGATTTTCTATTTTTGTGATACCTTTTGCTGATTTTGGTATCAGGGTGATGGTGACTTCATAGAATGCATTTGGGTGTGTTTCTACCTCTGCAGTTTTTTGGAAGAGTTTGAAAAGGATCCATGTTAGCTCTTCTCTAAATGTTTGATAGAATTCTCTTGTGAAGCCATCTGGTCCTGGACTTTTGTTTGCTAGAAGATTTTAAATTATGGTTTCAATTTCATTACTTGTGATAGGGCTGTTTATATTTTCTAATTCTTCCTGGTTCAGTCTTGGAAAATTGTACATTTCCAGGAATTTGTCTATTTCTTCATGGTTGTCTTTTTATTGGCATATAGTTGCTTGTAGTGTTCTCTTATAATCCTTTGTATTTCTGCAGTGCCAGTTGTGATTTCTCCTTTTTCATTTCTAATTTTATTGATTTGTGTCTTCTCCCTTTTTTTCTTGATGAGTTTGGCTAAGGGTTTATCTATTTTGTTTATATTCTCAAAGAACCAGCTCTTAGTTTTATTGCTCATTGCTATTGTTTTCTTCATTTCTATTTCATTTATTTCTGCTCTATCTTTATGATTTCTTTCCTTCTACTCACTTTGGGTTTTCTTTGTTCTTCTTTCTCTAGGTGTTTTAAGTGTAGGGTAGATTGTTCATTTGAGATTTTTTTGTTTCTTGAGGTGAGATTGAATTGCTATAAACTTCCCTCTTAAAATCACTTTTGCTGCATCCCATAGGTTTTGGGTCATCATATTTTCATTGTCATTTGTTTCCATGTTTTTTTAATTTCTTCTTTGATTTCTTCAGTGATCCCTTGGTTATTTAGTAGCACACTGTTTAGCCTCAATGTATTTGTGGTTTTTACAGTTTTGTTTTCCTGTAATTGATTTCCAATCTCATAGTGTTGTGGTCAGAAAAGATGTTTCATACAATTTCAATTTTCTTAAATTTTCCAAGGCTTGATTTGTGACCCAAGGTGTGATCTATCCTAGAGAATGTTCCATGTACACTTGAGAAGAAAGTGTATTCTGCCACTTTTGGGTGGAATGTTCTATAAATATCAATTAGATCTATCTGGTCTATTGTGTCATTTAAAGCTTGTGTTTCCTTATTTATTTTCGGTTTGGATGATCTGTCCATTGGTGTAAGTGGGGTGTTAAAGTCCCCTACTATTATCGTGTTACTGTCGATTTCTCCTTTCATGGTTGTTAGCATATGCCTTATTTATTGAGGTGCTCCTATGTTGAGTGCATAAACATTTATAATTGTCATATATTTTTCTTGGATTAATCCTTTGATCATTATGTAGCATCCTTCCTTATCTATTGTAACAGTCTTTATTTTAAAGTCTATTTTATCTGATACAAGTATTGCTACTCCAGCTTTCTTTTGATTTCCATTTGCATGGAATATTTTTTTCCATCCCTTCACTTTCAGTCTGCATGTATCCCTAGGTCTGAAATGAGTCTCTTGTAGACAGCATATATATGGGTCTTGTTTTTGTATGCATTCAGCCAGTCTGTGTCTTTTGGTTGGGGCATTTAATCCATTCACATTCAAGGTTATTATCAATATATATGTTCCTTTTACCATTTTCTTAATAGTTTTGGGTTTGTTTTTGTGGATGTTTTTCTTCTCTTGTGTTTCCCGCTTAAAGAAATTTCTTTAGCATTTGTTGTAAAGCTAGTTTCATAGTACTGAATTCTCTTAGCTTTTGCTTCTCTGAAAAGCTTTTTTTTTTATCATCTTTATTGGAGTATAATTGCTTTACAATGGTGTGTTAGTTTCTGCTTTATAACAAAGTGAATCAGTTATACATATACATATGTTTCCATATCCCTTCCCTCTTGCATCTCCCTCCCTCCCACTGTCCCTATCCCACCCCTCTATGTGGTCACAAAACACTGAGCAGATCTCCTTGTGCTATGCAGTTGCTTCCCACTAGCTATCTATTTTATGTTTGGTAGTGTATATATGTCCATGCCACTCTCTCACTTTGTCACAGCTTACCCTTCCCCCTCCCCATAACCTCAACTCCATTCTCTAGTAGGTCTGTGTCTGAAAAGCTTTTGACTTCTCCATTGAATCTGAATGAGATCCTTGCTGTGTAGAGTAATCTTGGTTGTAGGTTTTTCTCTTTCATCACCTTAGGTATATCCTTCCACTCCCTTCTGGCCTGCAGTTTTCCACTGAAAAATCAGCTGATAACCTTATGGGGATTCTTCATATGTTATTTTTTGTTTTTCCCTTGCTGCTTTTAATATTTTTTCTCTGAATTTAATTTTTGTTAGTTTGATTAGTATGTGCCTTGGTGTGTTTTTCCTAGGGTTTATCCTGTATGGGTCTCTCTGTGCTTCCTGGACTTGGGTGACTATTTCTTTTCCCATGTTAGGGAAGTTTTCCACTGTAATCTCGTCAAATATTTTCTCAGACCCTTTCTTTTTCTCTTCTTCTTCTAGGACCCATATCATTCAAATATTGGTGTGTTTAGTGTTGTTCCAGAGGTCTCTGAGATTGTCTTCAATTCTTTTTATTCTTTTTTCTTTATTCTGCTCCTTGGCAGGTATTTCCACCATTTTGCCTTCCAGCTCACTTATTCGTTCTTCTGCCTCAGTTATTCTGTTATTGATTCCTTCTAGTGTATTTTTTTATTTCAGTTATTGTGTTGTTCATCTCTGTTTGTTTGTTCTTTAGTTCTTCTAGATCTTTGTTAAACATTTCTTGTATTTTCTCATTTCGTACTTCCATTCTATTTCCAAGATTCTGGATCTTCTTTACTATCATTACTCTGAATTCTTTTTCAGGTAGATTGCTTATTTCCTCTTCATTTATTTGGTTTTTACCTTGCTCTTTCATCTGTTACATATTTTTTCGCCATCTCATTTTTTTTTTTTTTTTTTTAATGAGTGAGATTGTGTTTCTGTTTTACTGGTTGTGTGGCCTGAGGCTTCCAACACTGGAGTTTGTCTGCTATTGGGTAGAGCTGGGTCTTGATGCTGAGATGAGGACCTCTGTGAGACCTCACTCTGATGAATATTCCCTGGGGTCTGGGGTTCCCTGTTATTCCAGTGTTTCAGACCCAGAGTTCCCACTGCAGGAGCTTCTGCCTGACCCCAGGCTCATGAACCAAGGTCCAGCAAGCCACTTGGGGTGGCGAAAAAGAAAAGAACAATAGCAAAGTAAAAAATAAAATTAGACTAGGAAACTAACAGATATGTTAGAAAGAATGTAAAAATAAAAATATAGATGAATCAACAACCAGAAGGTACATCAGTACCACAGTAGTAAAAAAGAGGAGGAGGGAAAAGAAAAAAAAGGTGGGGGGGACGACCTTGGCTGTGGAGAGTGGGGCTTAAGCAAGGGTGAGGTTTGAGCAGTTGACGGGGCCAATGCTCAGGACCCACAGTGCTGGAAGAGACGCTGGGGGCTGTGAGGGGTGGGGCTTAGGCTCAAGGAAAAGAAGGGGCCCAGGCTTGCCCTGCACCCTGGTCTCAGAGGTCAGGGGACATCACCTGGGAGCCCAGTAGTTTTCCTGGGCTTGATTGGACAGAGAAAATGCCTTCCTCTCCTCTATTGCTCCTCTGGTCTGGGGTGTGGGAGGGCCCCTCCTGCTTGCCCCTCTTGATCTTCCTGGCCTCCCTCCTATGTCCCCAAGGACCCACCCAACCTGGAGTGGGTTTTGGAGGGCAGAGGATCGGCCTAGGAGCTCAGCAGTCTCCCTGGGCTCGACTGGGTGGGGTAGTTGCCCTCCAGCTCTTCTCTTGCTCCTCCCAGAGGGTCCCTCCTGCCTGCCACTCCTAATCTCTCTGGCCTCAGGAGCACCAATCTTGTCTGACCTTCAATTCTCCTCACCCCTCAGTGTCCCTACATCTTACCATTTCACTCTGGGGTTCCTTCCATCTCCTTAGGATTCAGAGTTCCCCACCAGTGGCCAGCAAATGCTCTAGTTGTGGGGAGATGCTAACTCTGTGTCTTCCCACACTGCCAACTTGACTCCTCCTCAATAACCTCTTTTTTATTTTCACTTCTCTTCTCCCTTAAAATCTATAACACATCACACACTAAATACCTAACTAACTACTTCCATTACTCTGGTGTCTTGTCTATGTTCTTCATATCTCTCCAAATGTGAAAGAATCTTCCAAACAGAAGTCATTCCATAAAACATATATTTTCAAATATAATGAAAACTGGCAAGGACTTATATTAATGCACTCCCTCAGGTGGGGAGATTGGATGGTGCATCACAAGATTTAATATAGATTGCTTTTTATTCATTAGATTGATTTTGGTTTTTAGAAAATAAATTACAATTATTTTTATTTATTTATTTATAAAAATAACTAGGTATCATAGAATATATTTGATATACTGAAAAGTACAAAAAAATCAATACTTTGAAGCATTGGTTATAAATAATATTTATATTACAGTACAAGAGTTAGTGTTTAAAGAAATTCTGCTCTGAAATTTTTGGAGATAATTTTGATTAAAGCAAATAGTATTATAATTCTGCATTTCTATAGATTTAAGTGTCCACATATTTGGTTTGCTTAGAGGAAATAAAATTTATTTTCATATACTTGATTTACTTAAAATGTGAGAAAATGGAGCTAGGTCATTTTTTTTTTTTTTTTAATGTGGAGCAAAGTACAGCTTTACTGCTAAATGTCATGATCTAGAATGTCAAAAATTAATTTGTGTTCATAGGAAAGATTATAATTTTGTAATGACAAAATAGAAAATACAATGGTCATATATGGGAAGTAGAAAGAGATAAAGTATTCCATAAAGAGCTCCAGCATTGCCTGGGTTGTTCATGAAGACTTCTATTTACTTACCGGGAATGTGAATAGAATTGGAATGTTTTATTATTAAATGATGTTTAATTGAATCCTATCTATTTTCAAGGATTTGCATTAATTAAATAAATGCTTGATTTATTTTTATTACTATCTAGTAGCTGGATAATTATTTAAATCAGCAGTAATTTTTTTTTACTTTACATAATTGTTTAACATATTGTTCATCTTTATCTTACCATAATTAAATAAATTCTGAGTAAAAAATTAAACTACATACTTCCTACAAAGTTTGTTTGGATTTATTCTGTGGGTATTAATATACCTTTGTCAAACTGCAAAATCAATTAAGAACAAAATCAATGTTTTTTATGATGTATAGTTGTACTAGTTTCCTGTGGCTGCTGTAACAAATTGTCACTAACTAGGTGGTTTAAAACAATATAAATTTATTCTCTGGTAGTTCTGGAGGCCAGATGTCTGAAATCAAGGTGTCAACATGGCTGTGCTCCCTCTGGAGTTCCCCTTTGAGGATACTCCATTCCTTCCCTTTCCTAGCTGGTAGTTGTTGGTTGGCATGCATTGGCATTTAGTGCCTTCTGGACACATCACTCCAATCTATTTGCATCACCTTCTCCTCTGTTTATATCTCTGTCAAATCTCCTTCTGCATCCTTCTTATAAGGATACATGCGCTGGCATATAGGCCCCACCTGGATGATCCAGGGTAAATTCCTCTCAAGAACCTTACAATTACCACGTCCTTTGCCATATAAGGTAATATTCACAGGTTCCACAATTAGGAAGTGAATATATCTTTGGGGAGTTATTTTTATTCCTATCAAAATAATAAAAGAAATAGTCTAACTGCAATATTTAAATTTGTATTGATCAAGCTGTTCAAAATGTGTGCAACGTTTTAAGCATGAGTGTTATGTCAAACAAATAAGAACTTCTCCGAAACGATTTTTTCAAGCAACAAATATCTTAGGATTTTAATAGCAGTGTGTTTTATTTTCTATTGGCAAAATTTTCAGAATATTGCATCTGGAATCTAATAAACTTAAAGCTTAATTTCAAAGATCTCATCTACATGGAATTAGATTCACATATATTTTATATGGGTAAATAGATATGAAATAAAAAATTTTTCATAATAAAAATATTAATAAAATTATATTTAATGATATGCTAGCCATAGTATTTTTGAGGTAAATTATTAAAGCTTCTATGATAAAAACAGTAAAAGGTTTTTTTCATAGAATGTTAATAAAATTAATAAATTTTACACAGTCATTACCCATTTCCATTATTAATTATTACTCTAACAAACAAGTGTATTATGACACCATGAGGAAACAATTTAAAAAAAAAAAGAGGCAGCAGCTTCGTGGAAAAGAAGTTTCTTGAATTGTGAAAGAAATTATAACATAAAAATTTTGGATTATACTTAAGTGATCTTGACAAATAAATTTATGTAATGAAAATGCACATATTCTGAATTTGTATCTTTAGATGATCAATATCAGTTTAAATCCTTTAGTAGAAATACAAATTAATAATGAAGCTTAAAAGTCAAGTGGTAAGCAGGTCCTTCAGCAGCTTTAGGAACATTTGCAGATGGCAACATCCTATGAGCTTGGGCTTTAATGATCAAATTTAGAGGGAAGGAAAATTTTGTGCTTTTACAAGGTAGTGAGTAAGAACAAACACCGTACATAATACCAAGATTCTCAATGATAACATGAATTAAAACTATCTGTCCAAAGATGCAGCAAGTCATTTAGAAAGTTATGATTAGCTTGGGTTCTGGGTAGGAAAAGAAAGCAACTGTCCCATGAACATTTAAAATAATGGCTTATTTACATTCACAAATGTCTTGGGAGTGGGGATGGGGTGGTCTGCATTTAAATACCTCTGGGAAATACTAGAAGAACTTTGTTCTACCTGTGAGGTGTTGGGTGAGAGCACAGGTTCATTTAAATCCATGCTTGAGAATACTGCCTGGTGACTGGAGTAAGAACATAGGCTAACATCCACAGATATACACATGCAGCAACAAAGTATTCTGGTTGAAATTAAAAACAAAAAAAACACCAACACAAAACAAAACATGGTGTAGAATTCTAGCAGTGCTAGGGAGTACTGAAAATGTACTTGAAATGTTATATTCCATTCAATACCTAGAACAATTAAAATATCACTCACATAAATTCCTTCCATTAATAGTGTCACTACTGCCTTTTGTCTCTTTCCCTTGCATACCAAAATAGACTTCTACTTGTTTTCCTGGTTTTCTAGTGCCTCTCTCCTTTTAACCATACTTCATATTTCTCTGCCTGATTCACTCCTCTAAAATTTTTACTTCTTCGGACCTCTTCTATTCAAAACCTTTAATGATACCACATTAGCAATAAAATTAAGCACATGCACATGAATATGGCATTTAAAATGCGTTGGATTCTCTATAGTTTTGACTGTGTTCCCAATGCTGATGAATAAGCACCTTATTAACTTATGAACTTGAATTGGGCTATTTGAACTGCTCTCTTGAATCAAGATGTGCAAACCCTGTATTGACTTATGTTATTTTTCCTGCCTGCAACTATCACTCCCAGCTACTGTCCAACCATGTCCAAAAAATCCTCTCTCTCATTTAGTTTCTATTGCATCTGTTGGAAAATAGTAATTTAAGAATATTTTCATAGGTAATATATATGTCCATGAGACATTGAAATGTATTGTAATGTGTGATATTTGTGATGCATCTTATTAATTTTTGGGGGGTAAATCATATAAATCTATTTGTGGGTGATACACTTTGTATATTATAAATACACTAGGGGAGATATACCCATAATGGTATAAAATAATTATTTTATATCATCCTATTAATTTAAAAACACACTTTTAAGGGGAGACCTTCAAGATGGTGGAGGAGTAAGACGTGGAGATCACCTTCCTCCTCACAATACATCAAAAATATATCTACATGAGGAACAACTCCTACAGAACACCTACTGAACGCTGGCAGAAGACCTCAGACTTCCCAACAGCCAAGAAACACCCCACGTACCCGGTAGGGCAAAAGAAAAAAGAAAAAAACAGAGACAAAAGAATAGGGATGGGACCTGCATTTCTGTGAGGGAGCTGTGAAGGAGGAAATGTTTCCACATACTATGAAGCCTCTTCACTGGCAGAGATGGGGTGGGAAGGTCGGTGGCAGGTGGGAAGCTTCAGAGCCACGGAGCAGAGCACAACAACAGGGGTGCAGAGGGCAAAGTGGAGTGATTCCTGTACAGAGGATTGGTGCTGACCAGCACTCACCAGACTGAGAGGCTTCTCTGCTCACCCACCGGGGCAGGTGGGAGGTGAGAGCTGAGGCTTGGGCTTTGGAGGTCAGATCCCAGGGAGAAGACTGGGGTTGGCTGCGTGAACACAGTGTGAAGGGGACTAATGCACCACAGCTAGCCAGGAGGGAGTCCAGGAAAAAGTCCAGAACTGTCTAAGAGGCAAGACACCATTATTTCAGGGTGCACGAGGAGAGGGGATTCAGATCACCGTCTAA
The DNA here is from genome assembly GCF_028023285.1 of Balaenoptera ricei. Classification (NCBI taxonomy): domain Eukaryota; kingdom Metazoa; phylum Chordata; class Mammalia; order Artiodactyla; family Balaenopteridae; genus Balaenoptera; species Balaenoptera ricei. The sequence continues at coordinate 52,389,866 of NC_082655.1, forward strand.
AAGAGATCTAGAGATGGGTGCAAGCCACAGTTATCAGAGCAGACACCAGAGATGGACATGAAATCCTAAGGCTGCTGCTACAGCCATGAAGAAGGCTGTGTGAAAGCACAGGTCACTATCCACACCTCCACTCCCAGGACCCTGTTCAACCCGCCTCTGCCAGGGTCCCATAATCCAGGAACAACTTCTCTGGGAGAACACACGGTATGCCTCAGGCTGGTGCAACGTCACGCCAGCCTTTGCTGCTGCAGGCTTACCCTGCATTCCGCACCACTCCCTCTCCCTGACCTGAGTGAGCCAGAGCCACCTAATCAGCTGTTACTTTAGCCCCATCCTGACTGGGCAGTAAAGAGACACCCTCAGTTGACCTACACACAGAGGCAGGCCAAATCCAAAGCTGAACCACAGGAGCTATGCAAACAAAGAAGAGAAAGGGAAATTTCTCCCAACAGCCTCAGGAGCAGTGGATTAAATCTCCACAATCAACTTGATGTACCCTACATCTGTGGAATAGCTGAATAGGCAACAAATCAAGCCAAAATTGAGATGGTGGGCTTTGGGAGCAACTGGAGACTTGGGATTTGCTTTCTGCATCTAATTTGTTTCTGGTTTATGTTTATCATAGTTTAGTGTTTAGAGCTTATTATCATTGGTAGATTTGTTTATTGATTTGGGTGCTCTCTTCCGTTTTTGTTTTTGTTTTTTAACTTTTGGGTTTATTTATTTATTTATTTTTTGGCTGTGTTGGGTCTTCGTTTCTGTACGAGAGCTTTCTCTAGTTGCGGCAAGTGGGGGTCACTCTTCATCATGGTGCACGGGCCTCTCATTATCATGGCCTCTCTTGTTGCAGAGCACAGGCTCCAGACGTGCAGGCTCAGTAATTGTGGCTCACGGGCCTAGTTGCTCTGCAGTATGTGGGATCCTCCCAGACCAGGGTTCGAACCTGTGTCTCCTCCATTGGCAGGCAGATTCTCAACCACTGCGCCACCAGGGAAACCCCCATTTTTTTTTATATGTATATATATTTTTTCCTTTTTCTCTTTTTGTGAGTGTGTCTGTGTATGCTTCTCTCTGTGATTTTGTCTGTATAGTTTTGCTTTTACCATTTGTCCTAGGGTTCTGTCTGTTGTTTTTTGTTTTTTTAGTAAGTTTTACCACTTGTTATCATTGGTGGATTTGTTTTTTGGTGTGGTTGCCCTCTTTTTTCTTTCTCTCTTTCTTTTCTTCATATTATTTTTTTATTTTTTAATAATTTTTTTCTATTTTTATAAATTTATCTAATTTTGTTATTATTTTTTCTCCTTTCTCTCTTTCTTTCTTTCTTTCTCTCTTTTCTCACTTTTCTTCTGAGTCATGTGGCTGACAGGGTCTTGGTGCTTTGGCTGGGAGTCACTTCTGAGCCTCTGAGGTGGGAGAGCCAAATTCAGGATATTGGTGCACCAGAGACCATCCAGCCCCAAGTAATATCAAACAGCGAAAGCCCTCCCAGAGATTTCAAGCTCAATCCTAAGACTCAGCTCCACTCAACAACCAGCAAGCTAAAGTGCTGGACACCCTATACTAAACAACTAGCAAGATAGGAACACAAACACACCCATTAGCAGACAGGCTGCCTAAAACCATAATAAGTTCACAGACACCAAAAAAAAAAAAAAAACATCATAGGACATGGTCCTGCCCACCAGAAAGACAAGATCCAGCCTCATCCACCAGAACACAGGCACCAGTCCCCTCCATCAGGAAGCCTACACAACCCACTGAGCCAACCTTATCCACTGGGAGCAGACACTAAAAACAATGGGAACTATGAACATGGAGTCTGTGAAATGGAGACCCCAAACACAGTAAGTTAAGCAAAAGAGAAGACAGAGAAATACACAGCAGATGAAGAAGCAGGGAAAAAATCCACCAGACCAAACAAATGAAGAGGAAATAGGCAGTCTACCTGAGAAAGAATTGAGAGTAATGATTGTAAAGCTGATCCAAAATCTTGGAAATAGAATGGAGAAAATACAAGAAATGTTTAACAAAGATATAGAAGAACTAAACAGCAAACAAACAATGATGAACAACACAATAAATGAAATTAAAAATTCTCTAGAAGGAATCAATAGCAGAAAAAGTGAGGGAGAACGGATAAGTGACCTGGAAGATAAAATAATGGAAATAACTACTGCAGAGCAGAATAAAGAATAAAGAATGAAAAGAATTGAGAACAGTCTCAGAGACCTCTGTGACAACATTAAGCACACCAACATTTGAATTATAAGGGTCCCAGAAGAAGAAGAGAAAAAGAAAGGGACTGACAAAACATTTGAAGGGAGATTATAGTTGAAAACTTCCCTAACATGGGAAAGGAAAGAGTTAATCAAGTCCAGGAAGTTCAGAGAGTCCCATACAGGATAAATCCAAGGAGAAACACGCCAAGACTCATATTAATCAAACTATCAAAAATTAAATACAAAGAAAATATATTTAAAGCAACAGGGAAAAGCAACAAATAATATACAAGGGGATTCCCATAAGGTTAAGAGCTGATCTTTCAGCAGAAACTCTGAAAGCCAGAAGGGAGTGAAAGGACATATTTAAAGTGATGAAAGGCAAACACCTACAACCAAAATTACCCTACCCAGCAAGGATCACATTCAGATTTGAAGGAAAAATTAAAACCTTTACAGACAAGCAAAAGCTGTGATGATTCAGCACAACCAAACCAGCTTTACAACAAATGCTAAAGGAATTTCCCTAAGCAGGAAATACAAGAGAAGAAAAAGAACTAGAATAACAAACCCAAAACAACTAAGAAAATGGTAATAGGAACATGGATATTGATTACTACCTTAAATGTAAATGGATTAAATGCTCCAAACAAAAGACATAGACTGGATGAATGGATACAAAAACAAGACCCATATATATGCTGTCTACAAGAGACCCACTTCAGACCTAGGGACACATACAGGCTGAAAGTGAGGGGATGAAAAAAGATACTCCATGCAAATGAAAATCAAAAGAGAGCTGGAGGAGCATTCTCATAACAGACAAAATAGACTTTAAAATAAAGACTATTACAGGAGACAAAGAAGGACACTACATAATGATCAAGTGACCAAACCAAGAAAAAGAGAAAACAATTGTAAATATTTATGCACCCAACATAGGAGCGCCTCAATACATAAGGCAAATGCTAACAGCCATAAAAGGGGAAATTGACTGTAACACAATCATAGTAGGAGACTTTAACACTCCACTTTCACTAATGGACAGATCAACCAAAATGTATATAAATAAGGAAACACAAGCTTTAAATAATACATTAAACTAGATGGACTTAATTGATATTTACAGGACATTCCATCCAAAAGCAAAAAAATACAATTTCTTCTCAAATGCTCATGAAATATTCTCCAGATTAGATCATACCTTGTGTCACAAATCAAGTCTTGGTAAATTTAAGAAAATTGAAGGTGTATCAAGTATCTTTTCTGACAACAACACTATGAGACTAGATATCAATTACAGGAAAAAAACTGTAAAAATACAAACACATGGAGGCTAAACAATACACTACTAAATAATCAAGAGATCACTGAAGAAATCAAAGAGGAAATAAAAAAATGCCTAGAAACAAATGACAATGAAAACATGATGACCCAAAACTCATGGGATGCAGCAAAACCAGTTCTAAGAGGGAAGATTATAGCAATACAGTCCTACCTCAAGAAATGAGAAACATCTCAAACAACCTAACATTACACCTAAAGCAATTAGAGGAAGAAGAACAAAAAAACCCCACAGTTAGCAGAAGGAAAGTAATCATAAACATCAAATCAGAAATAAATGAAAAAGAAATGAAGGAAGCAATAACAAAGATCAATAAAGCTAAAAGCTGGTTCTTTGAGAAGATAAACAAAATTGATAAAACATTAGCCAGGCTCATCAAGAAAAAAAGGGAGAAGACTCAAATCAATAGAATTAGAAATGAAAAAGGAGAAGTAACAACTGACACTGCAGAAATACAAAGGATCATGAGAGATTACTACAAGCAAATATATGCCATTAAAATGGACAACCTGGAATAAATGGACAAATTCTTAGAAAAGAAGAGCCTTCCGAGACTGAGCCAGGAAGATATACAAAATATAAACAGACCAAACACAAGCACTGAAATTGAAACTGGGATTTAAAATCTTCCAACAAACAAAAGCCCAGGGCCAGATGGCTTCACAGGCAAATTCTATCAAACACTTAAAGAAGAGCTAACACCTATCCTTCTCAAATTCTTCCAAGATATAGAAGAGGGAGGTACATTCCCAAAATCATTCTACAAGGCCACCATCACCCTGATACCAAAACCAGACAAAGATGTCACAAAGAAAGAAAACTACAGGCCAATATCACTGATGAACATAGATGCAAAAATCCTCAACAAAATACTAGCAAACAGAATCCGACAGCACATTAAAAGGATCATACACTGTGATCAAGTGGGGTTTATCCCAGAGTTGCAAGGATGCTTCAATATACGCAAATCAATCAATGTGATAAAACATATTAAGAAATTGAATGAGAAAACACATATGATCATCTAAATCAAAAGCTTCTGACAAAATTCAACACCCATTAATAATAAAAACCCTCCAGAAAGTAGACAGAGAAGGGACTAAACTCAACATAGTAAAGGCAATATATACAAACCCACAGCCAACATCGTTCTCCACGGTGAAAAACTGAAACCATTTCCACTAAGATCAGGAACAAGACACGGTTGCCTACTCTCACCACTATTATTCAACCTAATTTTGGAAGTTTTAGCCACAGCAATCAGAGAAGAAAAAAAAATAAAAGGAATCCAAATCAGAATAGAAGAAGTAAAACTGTCATTGTTTGCAGATGACATGATACTACACATAGAGAATCTTAACGATATTATGAGAAAACTACTAGAGTGGATCAATAAATTTAGTAAAGTAGCAGGATGCAAAATTAATGTACAGAAATCTCTTGCAGTCCTATACACTAATGATGCAAAATCTGAAAGAGAAATTAAGGAAACACTCCCATTTACCATTGCAAAATAAAGAATAAAATAGTTAGGAATAAACCTACTAAGAAGACAAAATACCTGTATGCAGAAAACTATGACACTGATTAAAGAAATTATAGATGATACAAAGAGATGGAGAGATATACCATGTTCTTGGATTGGAAGAATCAATATTGTGAAAATGACTATAATACCCAAAGCTATCTACAGATTCAATGCAATCCTTATCAAACTACCAATGACACTATTCACAGAACTAGAAAGAAATATTTCACAATTTGAATGGAAACAACATAGACCCTAAATATCTAAAGTAATCTTGAGAAAGAAAAACAGAGCTGGAGGATTCAGACTCCCTGACTTCAGACTATACTACAAAGCTACAGTAATCAAGACAGTATGGTATGGGCACAAAAAAAAAAAGAAATATAGAGCAATGGAACAAGATAGAAAGCCCAGAGATAAACACATGCACATATGGTCACCTTATCTTTGATAAAGGAGGCAAGAATATACAATGGGGAAAAGATAGCCTCTTCAGTAAGTGGTGCTGGGAAAACTGGACACCTACATGTAAAAGGATGAAAAGGGAACACTCCCTAACACCATACACAAAAATAAACTCAAAATGGATTAAAGACCTAAATGTAAGGCCAGACACTATCAAACTCTTTGAGGAAAACATAGGCAGAACACTCTATGACATAGATCACAGAAAGATCCTTTTTGACCCACCTCCTAGAGAAATGGAAATAAAAACAAAAATAAACAAATGGGACCTAATGAACCTTAAAAGCTTCTGCACAGCAAAGGAAACCATGACAAGATGAAAAGACAACCTTCAGAATGGGAGGAAATATTTGCAAATGAAGCAACTGACAAGGGATTTATCTCCAAAATACACAAACAGCTCATGCAGTTCAATATCAAAAAAACAAACAACCCAATCCAAAAATGGGAAGAAAACCTAAATAGACATTTTCCCAACGAAGATATACAGATTGCCAACAAACACATGAAAGGATGCTCAACATCACTAATCATTAGAGTAATGCAAATCAAAACTACAAGGAGGTATCACCTCACACCAGTCAGAATGGCCATCATCAAAAAATTTACAAAAAATAAATGCTGAATAGGGTGTGGAGAAAAGGGGACCGTTTTGCACTGTTGGTGGGAATGTAAATTGATACAGCCACTCTGGAGAACAGTATGGAGGTTCCTTAAAAAACTAAATATAGAACTCCCATACTCCCCAGGAATCTCACTACTGGGCATATACCCTGAGAAAACCATAATTCAAAAAGAGTCATGTACCACAATGTTCATTGCAAGTCTATTTACAATAGCTGGGACATGGAAGCAACGTAAGTGTCCATTGACAGATGAATGGTTAAAGAAGATGTGGCACATATATACAATGGAATATTACTCAGCCATAAAAAGAAACGAAATTGAGTTATTTGTAGTGAGTTGGATGGACCTCAAGACTTTGTACAGAGTGAATTATGTCCAAAAGAGAAAAATGAATACCATAGGTTAACACATATATATGGAATCTAAGAAGAAGAAAAAAAAAAAGGTTATGAAGAACCTAGGGGCATTACAGCAATAAAGACACAGATGTAGAGAATGGGCTTGAGGACTTGGGGAGGGGGAAAGGGTAAGCTGGGACGAAGTGAGAGAGTGACATTGACCTATATACACTACCAAATGTAAAATAGATAGCTAGTGGGAAGCAGCTACATAGCACAGGGAGATAAGCTCCGTGCTTTGTGTCCACCTAGAGGGGTGGGATAGGGAAGGTGGGAGGGAGATGCAAGAGGGAGGAGATTTGTGGATATATGTATATGTATAGTTGATTCGCTTTGTTATACACCAGAAACTAACACACCATTATAAAGGAATTATACTCAAATAAAGATGTTAAATAAAAAAACACACCTTTATATATTTTTTCTAATTGTTAATTCTTTGAGATCAAACCAAAACCTTACATTTAGTTCCGCAAATACTTGAGTTTATTTGATTTTAAATCCATTTCTTTTCACCTCCACAAAACAACTACTTTAGTGTTTTGCACATAATAAATGTTTAGTAAAAATATTAATTGACTAAATGTCAAGAAGAAATTCTGTAAAAGCACTTATTTACAAAAGAGATCATCTTTGATACAATGCACAACCAGGGCATTTCTCTTGGTTTCTGAGTACAGGCAATAAACTATTTTTATCTAAATTTAAACAGAAAAAGTTTTATTAGAAGATGTTAAAAGGCTATAGAAGAGCCATGGAACATGGTTTCAAAACTATAGAGTCAAAAGAACATCAGCCAGTGCATAAGTCCACCCACAGCATGGAGCTCTTAGAAGAAATCTGTCTCTTGCCAATCATCGGTAGTAATGCTAAGGGTGAAATCAGAACCACCATGCTTATAAGAGGAGCTGCTCCCTGACTACTTCCAAATGTTGTATAAGCATATCTGCAAAGCAAAGCTCAGGCCATAATCAAAATTAAAGTGCCACATTGTATCCAGGACGTGTAGTCTTTAGCTTTTCTTAGCCTTCACAGTAGAGGAAGGCAGATTAGAAGTGTCTGGAAGAGGCATTGAGGAATATAATCTGCAGAATCTACCATACTCAGAAATTATTTCTCGCAGAAATATTTATAACAACAATGTGTATTATGACAAATTTTAAAAGTAAGAAGGAGATTACACTTATATTTTTCAGTCATTATCCCATTTCCAACTGCCTTATATTATAGAAAGTTGGTTGCATATATAGTGAGAGTTGAACATAATGACTAAAGATAAAAATGATTAGTTGATAGATTCAAAATTTTTTACTCCTGGTGATTTCTTGAAAAGAACAGACTTCCAAACTGCCTTTAATTAGTGTTGTTCATAGTACCATGCTAATGTTTGTCTTATTTAATGGCCTATCAAATTTAAACTGGCTTTTATTTTACCTAGATTATGAATTGAAAACACAGTGTTCTCCCATAATTCTTAGTGTTTGACTGATTGCAATGATATAATTTCCTTAAATTTCTACTCGATGATAGTAAAGCAAAAAATTTTGTTTTAATCAAAATTTAACAATGAAAGTAAGTTTAAATATACTAAGATTAAATCAGCAAATACTATTTCTCTCAATTAAAGAAAATATATGGTAAGTGTTAATGCAAACCATTTATACTGAGCAGTAAAGAGTTAAATTATTTACTTCTGGAAGTAATATGTGATAACTTTGGTCTAAAGGCACACACCAACATCAAAACATTCATTCATTTTTTTCATTCAACATATATATCAAGCACCTACAAAGTCTAAGCACACCTTTGGACACTGAAAAATAAGATGAACACATTCCAGAGGGATTTTACGTCTATTGGGAAAACTGAGTCTTAAGTTATTAATTGTGACATAGCATGATTAGTGTTAAGATAAAACAGAGGTTAGTAAATTTTGGCCCATGGGCTAAATCTCGCTCAAGGCTTATTTTAGTACAGGTCTCCAGCTAAGAACATATTTTACATATTTAAGGGGAGGAGGAGGAGGAGGAGGAGAAACAGATGAAGGAGAAGGAGAAGAAGTAGAAGATGAAGCAGAAGCAACAGCAACAGAGACTGTACATGACCAGCAAAACATATACTTACTACTTTTTTTACAGAAAAAGTTTGCTGAATCCTCAGATGTGGGATAAACAGAGATCTCTAGAAGCAAAGATACAGAAGTATAACCTAATTGGTCTTGGAAAAATTGTCTTCACAATAAATAAATTTGGTGAGATGAAGGTTAAGGAACTTCTCCAGGAAGTGGGAACAGCATGTGTAAAAACCTAGAGGAGGAGAGCACCACTAGAACTGATGAAAGTATAGAACGTCTGAAACATGAACAGAAAGGAGAAGAATGATTCAATGTAAACTTGGAGACTCAGACCTGGCCCAGATGCAAACGGACTTTTAAACAATATTAAGGATTTTATATTTTAATCTATTGATGATGGGAAGAAAAAATATTGGTAAGGAGATGAATGATAAGATAAATTTTACTTTAGTACCAGTTAGTATAGCTGAATGTATAGGGTATAGTATAACTGAGGAAAAGGAGAGTGGGAAGAGAGGAGAGGAAAAAAAGAATTTAAAGTGGTGACAGAAATCTGGTTCTGGGTAAGATGGAATAAGCACACAGGCATATCATAGTACAAATCCTAAAAGCCAAAGACAAGGAGAATATATTGAAGCAGAAAAAGAAAAATAACTCATCACTGACAAGTGAACCATAATAAGATTAACAGTTGACTTCTCATCCGAAACTATTTGAAGCCAGAAGACAATGGGATAATATATTCAAAGTGTGCCAAAAATGAAACAAAACCGTTTCAACAAAGAATTGTATATCTAACAAAAATATCTTTCAAAACTAAAGAAAAGCATTTCTAGTTAAATAAAACCTGAGATTATCCATTGCTAACACATACTCCTTAAAAGAAATGCTAAAGGAAGATCTTCAGACTGAAAGCAAAGAACACCAAACAATAATTCAAATCTGCTTGAAAAATCAAAAAGTGACACTAAAGGTAAATATGTAATTACAGAAGGTGGCATAAACATATATTTATTATCCTTCTTCTCTTACCTATCTTAAACAATGATTTGTGAAATAACAAGTGCATGATTCTGATTTGGGTCTATAATATAAAAATGTAATATACTTGCCAATAACAGCACAAGGAGGTAGATAGGAGAAACTTATAATGGACTAAGGAAATGACATCAGATGGTAACTCGAATTTACAGGAATAAATGAAGATAACTTGATAGAGTAAATAAGGTGTTTAATATAGCAAACACTATAAATACATACTTGCCCTCTCTTTTTCTCACAGTTTCTTTAAAAGACATAAAACTACATAAAATAATAATGATAATTTATTGTTCAGTTTGTAACATATATGAATGCAATATGTACAATAATAGTGCACAAAGAAGGAAAAGGAAATAGAGCTATATATTGTAGCATTTCTACATCTAACTGGAAATAAGTTAGTAAAAATTTGAAGTAGGTTCTGATAAATTGAGATGTATATGGTTAGCCCTAGAGCAAATATTAGAGAAATAACAAATATAGTAAATTAAAAAATCAGTTTTTCTAGTCCAGCAAGTAAGGAGCTTAGGAGACACAACTGCATCCTAACAACAAGTAGAAAGCTAAAAAAAACTGAAAAATCAAGAATTCTTAACTCATAAGAGATATGAGGTCATAGGTCAAACTGCTGCCCACAAAATTGAAGAGACTAACAAGCAAATACAGAGAATCACAACTTACTAGAGCAGAAACCTCAATAAAAACCAGGATTGAGGTAGAAAGATCAGAACTGTAATTGACAAAATGCTGAAGGTTCACTGCAGACAAATCTGAGAATTAAAAACTCCAGGAGGACCCAGACAACAGAGAATCCTCATTCTTTTATGACTTTTACCTCCTGGATCTCTACCAGGTTCCTACAGTAAATATATAGAAAAATTCCTCATGCTTCTGGCATGAAATAGGACAGCACACTTTGTTCTTAACAAGACCTGCCTTTAGGAGAAACCTAGTTTGGTCGAGCTTAACCTAACAGGGTTTTATCAAAGGTTAACTGAACTGAAGAAAGGGAAATTCCTAACTCCAGTCCACTCTGGCCAACCTGCCCTATCTAATGGGGGCGGGGGGGAGGGAGGACTGAGAAGTATGTATGAAGTTCACATTCCAGAGGCATAGGCTTGCTATAAGACTGAGACCTCCTCCCCCTACACCTTACGACCATATTACTAAAATATATAATAGCAATCTGGTACCCAGTATATCATGCCTAGCTATCAAGAAAAAAATTTTATAACATACTAAAAAGTAAAAGTCACAGATGGAAAAGATAGAGTAAGCATCAGAATGAGACATGCCAAGGATGTTGAAATTATCAGATTGGGAATTTATATACTAAGGGTTCTAATGAATAAAGTAGACAGCAAGCAAGAACAAATAAACAATGGAAGCAGAGAGAGGGAAGTCCTATTAAAAAAATAATAAAAATAAATGCTTGAATTAAAAAGAAATATAACAGAAATAAAGAACACCATTGATAGGGTTATCAGCAGACTGCACACAGCTGAGAAAGAATATGTGAGCTCTAGGATATCTAATCAGAAACCTCAAAAAGTGAAAGGCAAAGAGAAGAAAGACTTAAAAATAAATAGAGTAATCAAGAACTGTGAGACAACTGCAAAAGGTACAACATGCCTAATGGGACTATCAGAAGAAAAAAAAAAGAGAGAAAGGAACAGGAGAAATATTTGAAACAGTAATGACTGAGAATTTCTCTAAATTAATAATAAACACCAAACCATAGATCAATCCAGAAGCTCAGAGAACACGTAGCAGGATAAATGCAGAATAAATGTCCCCCCAGAAAACAAAAACAAAACAAACAAAAAACCAAACAACTACACCTCAGCATTTTATTTTCAATTTATAGAAAAGCAGAGATAAAGAAAAAATCCTGAAAGAAGCCAGAGGATAAAGCATCTTACATGTAGAGGATCAATGATAAAAATTACAACCAACTCCTCAGAAATTATACAAACCAGAAGAGAGAGGAGTGAAATATTGAGAATGTTAAGAGAGAAAATCCATCAATGGAGAATTCTTGACTCTGTGAAATTATCCTTCAAAAGTGGTGGAGAAATAAAGACTTTCTCAGGCAAAGAAAAATTTAAGGAATTTGTTGCCTCTATATCTGCCTTGCAAGAAATGTTAAAATAAATTCTTTAGAGAGAAAGATAATTATATAGGCCAGAAACTCAGCTCTATATAAAGAAAGGGAAAGTCTCAGAGAAGGAATAAAGTAAAGGTAACATAAAAACTTTTATTTTTCTTCTTCTTAATTGATCTAACAGATAACAGTTTGTTCAAAATAATAATGACAACACTGTATTTGACTATGTATGCTTAGGAATATATATATATATATATGCCTAGCTATGTTACATATGAGTACAATCACTGACAGCAATGCTACAAAAGATAGGAGGGAGGAATGAGGATTATTTTATTATAAGATAGTCACACTACCTGTGAATCAGTAAGTGTTATTTGTAAGTGGACTTGGATTAGTTATAAGTGTACATCCTAAACTCTAGGGTAACCACTAAAAACAGTAAAAAACTTTTACTAAAAACAGCATAACTGACATGCTAAGAAAAGAGAGAAAATGGAATCATATGAAATGTTCAGTTAAAACCACAAAAGGCAGAAAATGAGTAGAAGCCAAAAACAGAGAACAAAGAACAAGAGTAACAATTAGAAAACAGTAACAAATATGGCAAATTTTATCCAAATATATCAATAATCACTTTGAATGTCAATGGTTTAAATATACCAATTAAAAGACAGAGATTGTCAGAGTGTATAAAAAGAAAAGAGACCCAACAATATGTTATCTATAAGAAACCCACTTTAAATATAAAGACACATATAGATAAAAAATAAATGTATGGAGAAAATATACCATACTAACACTAATCAAAAGAAAGTGCAAATAGCTATATTAACTTCAGACAGAGCAGACTTCAAAGTAAGGAATGTTATGAGAGATAAAGAGGGCATTACATAATGATAAAGAGGTCAATTGTCCAGGAAGACATAATGATCCTTAACATATATTTGTTAACAACAGAGTGTCAAAATATGTGAAGCAAAAATTATAGAACTTCAAGGATAAATAGATAAATCCACTATTATATTTGGAGACTTCAACTCCTCTCTCTCAAAAAGGGAAAGATCCAACAGGAGTTGAATTCAATACCACCATCGGTGAACTGAATAGAGGATATCTATAGACTACAACAACAGCAGATGACTCATTCTCCTCAAGGTCACATGGAATATTCACCAAGAGAGACCACATTCTGCACTATAAAACACGACTTAAATTTAGAAGGATAAAAATCATACAATGTGTGCCCTTAGACCACAATGGAATTAACTAGAAATCAATAACAGAAAGATAATTGGAAAATTTCAAAATATGTGGAGATTAAGCAACACACTTCCAAATAATACATGGGTCAAAGAAGAAATCTCAAGAGAAATTTAATAATATTTTGAATTAAATGTAAATGAAAACACAATTTATCGAAATTTGTGGGATGCAGTGAGAGCAGTGTTTTAAGGGAAATTTATGGCATTGAATGCATTTATTAGGAAAGAAGAAGTAGCTAACATAAAAAAAATCTAAGCTTCCAACATAGGAAATTAGAAAAAGAAAAGCAAATTAAATCTTAAGTAAGCAAATGGAATAAAATAAAAAAAAATAGGGCAGAAATCAATGAAATTGAAAACAAAAATCAATAGAGAAATTCAACAAAATCAAAAGCTGGTTCTATAAACAACAATGAGCAAGGGGAATTTGAAATTTAGGATGCAATCCTATTTACCTTAGCAACCCCCAAAATGAAATACTTAGGTATAAATCTAATAAATATGTATACGATCTATACAAGGAAAACTATAAAACCCTGATGAAAGAAATTAAAGAGCTAAATTAAAGGAGAGATATTCTATGCTCAGGATAGGAAGACATTATCGTCAAAATGTCATTTCTTCTCAACTGGATCTATAGATTCAATTCAATCCAAATTAAATTCCCAAGTTTTTTTGTGAACATTGATTAACTGATTCTAAAGTTTATATGGAGAGGCAAAAGATCCAAAAGAGCCACCACAATACTGAAGGCGAAGAACAAAGTTGGAGGACTGGTACTATCTAAGTTCAAGACTTGTTATAAAGCAATGGTAATCAAGACAGTGTGATATCGACTTAATGATAGACAAATACATCAATGAAACTGAATAGAGTGCCGAGAAATGTACCCCATAAATATATCTAACAGATCTTTGACAAAGGAAGAAAAGTAATATAATAGAGCAAAGGTAGTCTCTTCAACAAATGGTGCTGGAACATCCACATGCAAAAAAAATGAATCCAAACACAGACCTTACACCTTTCACAAAACTAACTCAAAATGCATCATAGACATAAATGTAAAAAGGCAAAATTATAAAACTTCCAGAAGGTAACATAAGAAAAAAAATCTAGGTGACCTTGGGTATAGTGATGTCTTCATTAAAGTTAAAGACTTCTGCTCTTCAAAATACACATTAAGAGTATGAGAAGACATGGAACACATTGGGAGAAAGTATTTGCAAAAGATACATCTGAAGAACACTGTTATCCAAAATATACAAATAACTCTTAAAATGCAACAATAAGAAAAATCAATCTGATAAAAAATGGGCCAAAGACTTTAACAGACATTTCATCAAAGAAGATATATAGATCATAAGCACATGAAAAGGTGCTCCAGTCACATGTCATCAGGGAAATTAAAATTAAAACAACAAAATACCATTGCAAATCTATGTGAGTGGCCGAAATCTAAAACACTGACAACACCAAATATTAGCAAAGATATGGAGCAACAGGAATTCCCATTGCGGTGAAAGTACAAAATGGTACAGCCACTTTGGAGTAGATTATTTTGCAACCTTTTTAAAAAATTTTTATTTATTTTATTTATTTACTTTTGGCTGCGTTGGGACTTCGTTGCGGCATGCAGTCTTCTCATTGCAGTGGCTTCTCTTGTTGTGGAGCACGGGCCTAGGCACACAGGCTTCAGTAGCTGTGGCTCGCAGGCTCTAGAGAACAGGCTCAGTAGTTGTTGGGCACGGGCTTGGTTGGTCCGCAGCATGTGGGATCTTCCCAAACCAGGGATTGAGCTCATGTCCCCTGCATTGGCAGGTGGATTGTTAACCACTGAGCCACCGGGGAAGTCCTGGTACAGCCACTTTGAGAGACAGTTTGGCCGTTTCTCCCCAAACTGAACATACTTCTATCATACTATCCAGCAATTTCATTCCCTGATACTTACCCAAAAGAGTTGAAAACTTATGTCCACACAAATCCTGCATGCAAATGTTTTTAGCAGCTTCATTCATAATGCTAAAAGCTGAATGCAACTAAGATGCCTTACAGTAGGTGAATAGTTAAATACACTGTGGTACAGCCAGACAATGGAATATTGTCCAGTGTTAAGAAGAAATGAGCTATCAAACCATGAAAAGATTTGGAAGAAACTTAAATATTAAAGTGAAAGAAACCAATCTGAAAAGGCTACATATATATTGTATGATTCCAATTCTGTGACAATCTGGAAATGGTAAAATCAAAAGAAAGCAGTAAAAAGATCAGTGGTTGCCAGGGGTTTAGGGAGGAGAAAGAGATGAAAATGTGGAGCACAGAGAATTTTTAAGGCAGTAACTATTCTGTACAATACTATAATGGTGGATAAATATCATTATACATTTGTCCAACCCACAGAATATCTAATACCAAAAGTAAGCCCTAATGTAAGCTATGGGCTTCGGTTGATGATGTTTCCATGTAGGTTCATTAATTGTAACAAATGAACCACTCTAGTGGCGTATGCTAATAGTAGGGGATAGTGTGCAAGACTGGGGTCAGGGTTTATATGGGAAATCTCTGTACCTTCTGCTCAGTTTTGCTGTGAACTGAAAGCTTCTCTAAACAATAAAACCTATTAAAAATAATTAAATGAATTAATATGCTATATTACAAACTATTCACTTATGCAAAAGAAGAAAGGAGGAAGAAAAACGCATCATGATCAATGGCACCCCTAGACACAAACCTGTTTCTGGGATGCTCAAGAGTGTCCTTGGGGCTAAAAGTTTTGATACCCTGCAGAGTTAATTGATCTAGAAGGACTGATGTCAAAAAGTTGGGATTTAGAGCCTAGAACTTCAAATTTCCATTTTGTATAAATTCTGTGACTGAAACTCTCCATTTTTGGCTTGTGAAGACTAGAAAATTTTTTACAATTGCTATATTTGCATATTTTATCTTTTAAAACTAAATTTATTACTACATTTTTAGTATCTCTAATGATTATGTTTGCTATATTGTATCCAACCTGGAAAAGATGGAGCATACTGACATAAGCAGGATAACAATAAAATGTATACAAATGGTTCATTAATGTCGTTAATTTACCATTTTTTCTTATACACATGATACACATAGAAACAGGTTGATTAGTGAGATCAACTGGTTTCCATTTTCCATCCAGTCACACCTGGAAAAAATATCACCTGTGCAGACTTTAGCTGGTGTGATACAAACCAGACAGACCCAAACAACAAGCAACATTGTACACATCCATTAAACTCAATCTCCCTTTGCATATGAAGCAAAAGTAAGAAGACTTAAGAAGTTAACAGAGGAATAGTGTCAGAAATAAGTTTTATTTATTTCATAGATTTCCAGGTATTAATCCTAAATTCTATCAATCTTTTGAATAATTTCCTAGATGTCTCTGAAACTTCATCCAATATATTTTTCTAAAATAAGATCAAAACACAAGTAATTATGCTTTGGAAATCATACTACTGCTAATTTTAAGCCTATCAATAGATAATGAAAGTATAATTTGAGCTATGCCCTACATTTTCTGATAAAAATTCTAAATAAATCTTGAGTAAAGTGAAGAAGTATTATGTCTAATGTTTCTCTTTGATATATCAAGTTTGTCACCACCATAAAAGAAAATTAGTTAAGGTTGAAAGAACTTATTCTTCACCTAGGAATGTTTATTTATAAGAACATAGTATTTCAGAGCTGAAAGAAGCCTTGAGAATCATCTAGTGAAACTGCCATTCTTCCCTAAGGAGATTAAATGGTTTTTTAAACTGTATACGTGTAAGGACCAAATATTTAAACAACCGGGAATCAGTGGAAGAATTATGTTACTTTTGACTTATACGATATAATCACAGATTGTTCAATGTGATAGTTTCCACCATTACTTTAAAAGCATTTACCAAAAAAGAACTTGAACCCAGCATGTCTAAGAAACTATGTGCCCACATTTTCTTAACTTTTTGATGCTAAATTTAAATATTTTAGATTGATATTTCAGAACAAAACACATATTATTCATCATTAGTAATCAAATACATTAAAACACATAATTATTCCCCTATTCCAAATCCCATATTCTTTTGGTTTACGTAGTTGAAAAAAATCTTTGATTATGGTTTCTTTCTTCCTCTAAAACCATCTCAAAAATATTAATGTCCTGATAAATTGGCAAGTTTCAGATTTTTTTTAATAAAATAGCCCTGGAACTGAGGCATGGACCAAGAGTTAATATTTCAAATACAGAAGGGAGACCCATGGTAAATCCAAGCACCCAATTAAAAAAAAAAAATTCTATACAATAAATATACTGAGTTTAGAAATACTAATTCCCAGTTTTTTACACGTCAGTTTACTATTTGTCTTCTAAGTGTACTTTTGGCCAAAAAATGAATACAGCATTAGGAAAAATGTTTCATGAACAAAAATACAACATGACATTCAATTTTTATAAGCAAGAAGAAAATATATATTTGGCTAAATATGGGCTACACACTGTATTTCAAAAGATGATAAATAAAATATAAAAACAAGCACAGGAAAGAAATTTGGAACAAAGTCAGGAAAGGGTGCATAGTCTCACTAAACTGAACACGTTTATTAGGGAGTCTCAGCTTTTGAAGCATAGTTATTTATTTTTTCCAATAAATGAATCTTCTGTATGGTGCTATATTAACCTCACCTTTTCTATTATATAGCGGCTCCCTCAAAGGATAGCTTAGCCAGATTCTGTAATTTCTTCACCATATTTTTATTGTTAGAACAGTCACATTTTGGAATTTATAACTTAGACTCATTCTTTTTAGAACTTTAATTTCAAACTTAATTCAGAAATGTTCTCCTCCTCCTGGTACCACATCTCTCACCACAATTATGGATCTGCAGGTTTGAGGTAGGGCACTATAGTGATTGCTGACTGAAGATTCTGACACACCTACCATAGTTCCTCTTGTGTTGGTGTCTTAGTTTTGGCTACTATAACAAATAGCATCAGCTGAGTTGCCTTAAACAACAAACATTCCTCACAATTTTGAAGGCTGGGAAGTCCAAGATCAAGGTGCGAATAGATTCAATGTCTGATGAGAGCCCTCTTTCTGGTTTGCAGATAGCTGTTTTCTTGCAGTATCTTCACATAGCCAAGAAAGTGAGATCAACTCTTTCTCTCTCATCTCTTCTTTTAAGGGCACTAATCTCATTCACAAGGACTCCACTCTCATGACTTAATTGCCTGCCAAATGTCCCACATCCAAATAACATCACCTTAGCGAATAAGGCTTCAACATATGAATTTTGTGGGACACAAACATCAGTACATAGCAGTTGGCATCTCTTATTTAGTATGCTTCTCATAAATGGAAATATTGTACAAAATGACTCAACACCACCTACACTTTTTGTGTATACATAACCCAGAAAATGCATGTGTCATTGTCATGCTGAATATTGGAAATGTAGGCAGCTTCACTGCTGCTACTCCTTATCTCAGTCTTATCTATTCTCTATAATGATATTTTTCCCTGATAATGTGTACAGATAAGCAAACATGCAGCTTAGGTAGGTGTTCTACCAGGAGAAAAGAAAAAAAATAATGACTGTAACTTCTCACTGCCTTTATCCTTTATAGTTTGGTCTTTACATTGACTGCTAGGGTGGGGCAAGAAGGGTAGGGGCTGTGGGGAGAAATAGGAGGATGTGGAAGTAAGTCTACTTCTGAGATCACTCTTCAAGTCAATACAGAATGATTTTTAATTAAAAAAAACAACAATCTAAATGTCCAATTGAAAGGTAACATTAAATATATTAGAGAAATACATGTGAAGAAATATTATATTAAATATTAAATCTATGACAAATTACAAATTCCAATAATGTAATATAATATAAAGAAAATAATCCAAAATTGCTTTAAACTCACCATGACCTGGAGGAAACTTTTTCTATTTAGTGAGTGTAACTAGCTCATATATGGATAAAGTAGGCCACTCCACATAATATGGACACTTATGGATTAATTTCACCTTATTTTTATTTTCCAGTTTTGTTTTTTCCTGAAAAAAAGTCATTATCAAAATTTATATTACATAATTTTAAAAAAAGAGAGAAAAATATAGAAGATAGATAAATGGCAGTAAAAGAAAAATAAAGGTTATATGGATGTAACTTAGTATAAAATGTATTTGAATTTTATAGGAGCATGACCACATAACCATATTGAAATTTTAATCTTCAGATTTGCTACTAAAATATTTTCCCACCTTTCAAAATATTTTTAGGCTCCTTTAAATGTTTTAGCATTTAAAAAAAAAAAACCTTATCATAGTCAAGACTACACTCAAAAGTTGTGTTTGATAATGCCAAATAAGTGATACTGACATTTTGAAAATAAAAACAAACATATGAAACTTTTTTTTAAGCCAGCCACTCTGAAACCAGAGATTTGGAAGGAAGTGGAATCCTGGGAAAGTCTTCTTTATCACCAACACTGAGACCACTCTATCTAAAGAAATCCCAACTATTAAAGACCTAAATCAAGAAGATGGATGTCTCCCCATCTCCCTCCAGCATGAGCACCTCACTGTGGCTGATGCCAGTGCTCTGCAGCACCTGCACCATAGTTAAACCCTATCAAGAGGAGCTGAAAGAGCATGACCATGGTGGGCTCCCAATCCGTCATTTATACAAACTTCCTCTTCCATCCAGGGGAGAAGAAATAGAAGAGAGGGGAATTTGGGGATTTGACTAAAAGAGAATATTGTTAAAATTGAAGAAAATAAGTTATCCTAATGCAGCAGAATTAGGGGCTCAGAATTAAGTTGTGATCACCTACTCATGCAACTCTCGGTCTTGATGTATGTTATACATATGAAATAGTGTGCAGATAATTCTCAAGTATTTGTTCCTCCTAAGGTAGACTGTAGAGGTTTAGAGATCTCTGATCATTCTGGTATCCCTCATACATGACATGCTGTTGACACCCAAAACATACAGTTGTTGAATGAATGAATAAGTGAATGAGTGAATGAATGGATGAATTTTAAATTCATGAAAAACCAAATGCACTCAAACATATAACAAATTATATCCATAGAGACCTTTCCACTTCAACTACTCATCAGAGGCTTAAGTGATGTTCATCAAATAAATAATATTTTTATGGTCTCCAGTTCAAGACAAATTAAAATATAAAAGAGATATGGACATCTTCTGCCTAGAGAGGCAAAACTTAGTGTTAATTTACACCCATATTGTGTTAATAAATAGATTAGATATGGTCATACCGATTTTAACTTTGCATAATTCTTTGCAGGGATTTTAAGAATTTCACAATCTTCTTCTGCCACCACTGAGAACGCCTTTGTTTCTGATTCAGTCTGAGCTGTAACTTCCAGGGTTCCAAAGGTACTCCATTGTCCAAGCTGTAAAAACACCAAAAGCTACTTAAACTTCATTATTATTCGTCAACATAAAAATACCAATGATAGTGAAAGGATCAATCTAGGAGAGCCAGCAAAAGGGTAAATGGTAGATCACGCTCCTGCTCTTTGAAAGAAGGGGATCTAAACATGCTTGTATGGATGTCATACTTCTTTTGTCCAATGTCACTTTCCCAAAGCAAGAGAATTTTTTAAATTTATGTTTTCATTAGCATAAAATAAATAAGTTATAAGAATAGATCTTCTGTTTTATTCACTGATTCATTTTAAGTGCCTGAAATTGTGCTTGGTACATAGTAGCCATTCAAAAAATATTTGTTGTTAGAATGAGGAAAATAGTGTACTTATATCCATGGTCTTCCATTTATTTTATTATACTCATATGTTGGTAAGTAATAATGGAAATGAATACAGTGTTAGGCAGGTGTAAATCACTGACATATATATGTATTCATGTATGTCCTAATGTGTCTCCTAATTTACTATGTTAAAAATAAATATTAAGCATGGCAAAAATGTTACCACTAGAATACATATTGTAAGCTATTAGGATGTAGTGAGAATGTGTACAGTTACAAAGAGGATTTGTATTCATGTTTGCCTGGGAAAATTGGAGGACATCTAGAAAAGCAAGGGAAGCTTCTCAGAGAAAACATCAGGTCAATATGGCTATCTAATGATGATATAGGAAATCTTCCACTCTTCCACTTCATATCCTTAAAAAGCCTGAATACTTTTCTTTTTAGTTGAATGAATAGCTGAGATTGAATATTTGGAAATAAAGGACTTGAAACAATTACTGCTGAAGCCAAAGTGGTCCACAGTGATATCAAACTAGGAGGAGGGTCTAAGGGATTGAGTTCTGGGGTTGTCAACCATATTAGAATAGGAAACTCAGGACTATACAGGTGAGGAATTGGAGTTGGACCTTTTTGCCTGAAGCCTAGGACATTGAAGGATTGTCCCATATATTAAATGGAAACAACAAAAACTCTACCCATTAATCTAGCTGTGGAACTGGGTAGAATTGTCATAAAATCAGGATCCTAGGTCTGCAACTTGTGTGGGTGCAGAGTATACATTCACACATAGTACAGGACCCAAAGCTAATGTAAAGCCTGGTACACAACTGAAAAAACCCTAGGATCCAGGAAGGTTCAATTTTAAAACTCTATGTATGAATTCAGAAGACAAGGAACTCCCACGGAATGCAATCCCTGATAATAACAAAATCACTATAGAAAATTGCAAGCCACACAAGTGAACAAACCCCTGTGAGGAAAGTCAACAAAAAAAAAGAACTAGAAAAAAAATGAACAACTTAAAAGAAGTTGTACATGTTTAATATATTAAGACCATAAAACCAGAGCATGTCATTATGGAGGCAAAAAGAGACATTTTGTGAAATAACAAAATTAAATTTCTATAAGTAAAAAATAAAGTTATTGAAAGAAAAACACAATGAATGTATTAATTAGTAAATTTAAACTAAAGAAAGAATTCAGAACATGGACAAAATATGAGAAGAACATCCAGAATAAACTATGAAAAATATAGAAGGAATGGAAATAAGTGGGAGATTTTAAAAGATATAGAAGATAAATGAAGACCATTCAGCCTATATCTACTAGGATTTCCAGAAGAAAGCAAAAAAAAAAAATGAGAGTGAGGTGATACATAAGTGACAATGGCTGCAAATTTCCAGAACTGAGAGAAGAGTTGAGTCCTGAAAATGAAGGAGGACACAAAATCTAGATACATATTTGTATTTTATATCACTGCTCAAAATTTTGTATACTTCCTTAACCTTTCTCCTCCAAATCCCCCTTCATCATCGTATTAGTTATCAGTAATTTCAAGCAGATGTTCTCTACATATTTTTCCAGATTTTCTAATTTTTTTTAAGTATAAGACTTAGTCTGAGTTACCTAATAAATTATTATGAAAGCATAAGTCCTCCATGATTTTGAACAACCTTCTTAAGACTTTCTTTCTTCATTCATTAACCAATATCATCAGACAACCTAACAATGTTAGGACAGTATTCAACTTCCAATGCTCTTTACATACCCACTTATTTTAGTTGAATTAATTTTAAAATTAACATTTATAACATTTCCATTCTGTTCTATAACTATGGTCATCTTCAAAATGCTAGGAAAAAGAACTTTCAAAGAACTAGAATTGTGTATTTACTTAAAATAACAATAATATAGAGTGAGAGTAAAACAAACAACAAGATGATAATTTTAGGCAGCATGTGAAACAAATTACTAAAAGATGAATTTTAGCTGGAAAAGCATTGAATCCAAAGAAAAGGGATGCAAAGAAGTTGATAAAAATTGGTAAATGTAAATAACATTTACTTATATATAATAATCTTTAAATGACTAATATAGAATGCCTTTAAAATGAGATAAATTTAAAATAATTTTACAACAGAAACTCCAAAGAAAGGAGCAGGAAGATAGAATTAAAATGTCTATGCTCTGGAACTAGGAAAGAAAAAAAGATTTATGCAACTTTTCTTAGTTCAAATTACAAATTTAATATAGGAATTAGAACTTTTTAAATGGAGAAAAGAAAATAAATACAATGATCTAAAAATAAAGAAATGATAAAAAATTTTATGTACCTAAAATGTCTAATAAGCACCAATAATTTGACCTAAAAAATAAAAACAACAACAAAGGCAAATGATTTTAAAGATGACAAAAATATTTGTAAAATTTCCAGAAGAGAACAGCCAAATGAACCGCACACACAAAAAAAATGCTCAACCTCACTAGAAAACAGAGATGTACATGGTACACACATATATTCATCCATCCGAATGAAAATATTAAATTACTCTAACCTATGAGACTGGGGAGATACTTTAATACATAACTCTAGAAACTGTAAAAATCTTCAAAAATGGGAAATAAATAATAAAATAAACAAAGAATGTGTGAAATACTTTATCCAGAAACCCATTCCCTAGGAATCTACCTTAAATAAATAAATACTTTCTTAAGGATACATTTAAAGATGTTAAGGCAGCACTTTTTAGCAGCCCCTGACTGGAATA
This sequence comes from Balaenoptera ricei, assembly GCF_028023285.1. Taxonomy (NCBI): domain Eukaryota; kingdom Metazoa; phylum Chordata; class Mammalia; order Artiodactyla; family Balaenopteridae; genus Balaenoptera; species Balaenoptera ricei. The sequence goes on from NC_082655.1 coordinate 52,413,453, forward strand.
TTCCTTAATGTTCACCTACTTAGATCAATATGTGTGTGTGTTTGTGCGTGTGTATGTAGTGTGTGTGTCTATGTATGTATGTATATATGTATGTATATATGTATATATATATATGTTTGTGAGTAAATTATACATATATTCAAACAACTCTAAGTTTTAACATACTGTTAATGATTTGTAACATCTATACATCTTAACCTAAGATTCCTTATAATGAAAAAAAAGTAAAAGGTGAAAATTTATATTAAAAATCTATTTTTATAAAGTGAACATTTACAGAAACAGTAATTTGTATAAGTGTATACAATTGTTTATATCCTGGTGTCAGTTCAGGGAAACATATACAAGTGTAAAAGGCTATTCAGAGGAGAGATGGAGTGAAAATGACAAATGATTTATTAAGTTTTTCTTCAAACTTCCTTGTATTTTTTTCAATGATAATAGGGAGTATGGATTAAATTTTAGACATTTTTGAAGACATTTAAAATGCAGGTTCAAAACAACATTCTCTGTCTCCTAAGACAATAGAAATAAAAGCAAAAATAAATAAATGGGACCTAATCAAACTTATAAGCTTTTGCACAGCAAAGGGAACCATAAACAAAACAAAAAGACAACCCTCAGAGTGGGAGAAAATATTTGCAAATGATGTGACTGAAAAGGGCTTAATTTCTGGAATATACAAACAGCTCATACAACTTAACAATGAAAAAACAAACAACCCAATTAAAGAATGGGCAGAAGACCTAAATAGACATTTCTCAAAAGAAGACATACAGATGGCCAAGAGGCACGTGTAAAGATGCTCAACATAGCTAATTATTAGAGAAATGCAAATCAAAACAACAATGAGGTATCACCTCACACCAGTCAGAATGGTCATTATTAAAAAGTCTACAAATAATAAATGCTGGAGAAGGTGTGGAGAAAAAGGAACCCTCCTACACTGCTGGTGGGAATCTAAACTGGTACTGTCACTATAGAGAACAGTATGGAGTTTCCTCATAAAACTAAAAAATAGAGTTGTTATATAATCCAGCAATCCCATTCCTGGACATATATCCAGAAAAGACAAAAGCTTTAATTTGAAAAGATACATGTACCCCAACATTCATAGAGGAACTATTTACAATAGCCAAGACATGGAAACAACCTAAGTGTCCATCGACAGATGAGTGGATAAAGAAATTGTGGTGTATATATACAATGGAATATTACTCAGTCATAAAAAAGAATGCAAATGCCAAGATCATCATACTAAGCCAAATAAATCAGAAATGTATGTGGAATCTAAAAAATTGTACAAGTTAACTTATTCACAAAGACTAACAGACATAGAAATCACACTTATGGTTACCAAAAGAGGAAGGGGGGGTTGGATAGGGATAAATTGGGAATATGGATTAAAAGATACACACTACCATATATAAAATACATAAACAACAAGGGTCTACTGTATAGCACAGGGAACTACATTCCATATCTTGTAATAAACTACAATGGAAAATAATTTTAAAAATAGATATACATATATGTATATGTTGAATCACTTTGCTGTACACCTGAAACTACACAATATTATAAACCAAGTATATTTCAATTAAAAAAATTCTGTGTTATTTTTCATGCTTGTATTATCTCTTTTAATATCTTTATATTGATACATAAAATACCTTAAATTATACACATCAAATGTTTATGGCTGTTATCTCTAGATGATGGAATTTCAGATGATTCCCCTTATTATTGTGTACCTCTCTGCATTTTCTAAATTTTTCAATAAATATAATTTAAAACTAGACAACATTTTGAAGTTATTTTAATGACCTACAACTCAATCTTAATTTTTTTGAAAATATTTATCAAGGTTATGTTGATAATCCTATTTTGGTGGGGATAGTTAGTAGAGTTGCACAAAAGGAAACAGTCTCTCTCACTTCTAAACTCCCATGTTATTTTACTGACAAATAAATTGATAGATAACTTTATTGGGAAATAATATATTCACATGATTTAAGAATTAACTTCTCTAAAAATGCATAACCCAAACAACTTGTCTCTGAATATTATGAGTCGGTAAACCAATTACAATTTCTTTTGAATAAAAACATCATGTTAAGTTTTGTTTTAAACTGCATTTTGCAAGAATAAACTTTTCTGAAAAACAGAAGACTTTTATAAGTATAATTTTTGTTTTTGTATTATTTTTCCATTGCTTCTAGCTTCCAGACACATTAAACAAGATCAATGATTAAAACTACAGCTGCTATTTTTAAGCCAAGGAAGGGTCTTGTTCTTAACACTATGAAACATTTTCTTTTTTCTAAGGGGCTGAAGAGGCAGACAGAGAAAATACAAAGCCTCTATAGATCAGGGGTTCAAGGCTGAGGTCTAAGGACTGACTTTTAAAGACTCTTAAACTCCTAATATGTTATGCCAGTATGTGATTATTTGTAAATTTCCATTTTTCTTGAGTTTCTATCGCTTTCATTAGATTTTCAAAGTTGTCTGTGTGCCCAAAGACGGTTAAAAAGAACTGCTCTAAATAGAAAAATATTACTTTTCCCCTATGATTTTAAAAGGCTTATGTAGGAACTGCTTTCTTATAACCAATGTTATACAATAAGAGAGGGATACAAAGATGTTGCATTTTATAATATTTCAGAGGATTTTGGCCATATTTGGGTTGAATTGTGATATTTAGAAGGTAGAAGCAGGCACAAACTTAAGGTGAGGATAATTTGCTTGGGAACTCATCTCACTGGCTGAGAGATTGGACTGTGTGATTCTGTAGGAATTCTCTGGGTACAGTTGTTCCAAACCTGTATGCTGAGTCAAACAAGATGTTTCCTATAATAGGAAAAGAATTGATAATTTAAGATTATATTAATAATATTGCAGTCTCTAAGTGAAACCTACAAACCAAGTCGATTTTTAGATATAGTCAATAAATTCCTCTTTAAATTTGGCTAAACAAGACATCCTTTTATGTCCCCTCACACATTTTAGCAAGAAGAGTCTAGACATCATAATGAATAAGAGAAGTAGAAGTTCTTTTTATTTCCTCTAAAACAGAACGGTTCTTTCAAACACCCTCGGGGTATTTCCACCTCTTTAATTGTTCACATGAAACACTTGTCTGAAATATCTAGCACACTGACTGCTTGTCAATACTACCCAGCTTCAAGGTCCAGTTTAAATCTCATCTTTTTTGCAAAGTCACCTGGTTCATCACAGTCACCCCTCTGATTTATAATAAACTATGTACTCTATTGTTTTTTTATATAACATGCAATGCTTTCCTAAGTAAGGGCACTCTAAAAATTAATGATACTATTATATTACTATCTTAAAACTGTGAGGATAAAGAAACTTGTTTCCTTCCCCCTAATATAGGGAGATTTTTCAGCAGCAAATGAGCCTGAGTTGCATAATCATCACGTGTTGCCATTTTAAGACCAGTAGTATTCTAATCAAATGTCCTTAATTTTAAAAAGTCCAGTTGTAAAAAATTAATTGCTCTATAGGTAAATCTTGAACTTGGTAAAAGTTTATCTGATGCCTTCCTTACTTAATTTCACTGTGGTTATAGAAGATTTCAAATTTAAATCATTTGAATCAATCATTTGAAATTTGTTGAGACTCAACCTGTGACTTAGCACTAAATCAATTTTTAAAAATGTTCCATGACCATTTAAAAGGAATGTGCATTCTGCAATTGTTGTTTGCATTGTTGAATACAAGTCTATTAGATCAAGTTTGTTGTGTTATTCAGAATTTCTATATCTTTGCTGATCTATTTTTTTGTCTAGTTCTTTATCCGATTCTATTAAAAAAACTCCCACTATAGTTGTGAATTTGCTTATTTCTTCTTTGTGCCCCATCAATTTTCACTTTATATTTTTTGAGGTCATAACTTTAGTGCACATAAACTTCACACTCATTGTGAAATATTCCTCTATCTTAAATGATGCCCTTGCAATAAAATCTACTTTACCTACTATTAGTATAGCTACCCCAGCCTTCTTTTGGTTAGTGTGATCTTATTTATTATCTTCCATTATATTTCTTTGAAAATTCTGGTATATTTATAATGAGGTGTGTCAGCATACAGGGTTTTATTTTACTTAGTCTGACAATCTTTGTTTATTAATTGAAGTATTTAGTCTGTTTATATATGATGTAATTATTGATATATTTGTGTTTAAATATGACATCTTAATATTTGTTTTCTATTTTGCTATCTACTTTTGTGTCATTTTCTCTCATTCATTGCTTCATTTTAAATTAATCAAACATTTCTCTATTATTTTATTATGTCATTTTTTAGCTTAGAGTATTTTTTTATTCTTTTGGCAGTTACTCTAGTAATAATAAAATGCATCCTTGTCTTACTGGAGTATACTCTAAATTATTAATTTTTTTCACTTTCCAGAAAGGCAAAGACAAAAAATCTTTAACTCCATTTACCCTATCCTCTTTTTTGGTTTTATCACTTTTGATATATTTTATTTCTATATACATGTAGACCTCCACAGGTAACACTCTTACACAGTCAAAGAACATTTAAATCAACCACATATTCACCAGGTTTCTTTGTTCTTCAATCCTTTCTACATTCTTGTAGTTTATTTGGAATAATATTTTTTTTTCTGCCTGAAGTTATTTGCCTTAGGATTCCTTTTTACACAGGTCTCCCGGCAATGAGATATCTCTTTATTATTTGTCTGAACACATGTTTATTCTGTCTTTATTTAAAGATATTTTATCTGGTTATAGAAGTCTAGATTGACATCTATTTTTATCTCAATACTTAAAGAATTATCATTCCATGTTTTCTGACATAATTATTTTTTGAGAGAGCATTAAAATTTACTTTTGAACATATTGTGTCCTTTCCAGCTATTTCAATTTTAAGATTTTTCTTGGACTGGTTTTCATTACTTTCTAATGTGTCTAGGTGTGATTACCTAGCTTGTAATTCATACAGAAACTTGAATCTGTTGCTTGATGTCCTTCCACAGTCGGGAAAAAATTTCAACCAGTTCTACTTCAGGCAATGCCAAATATCGTTTCTGTCCCATTCTTATGCTTCTTTTTCTTAAACATTTTATTACAAACTTGTCAGAATTTTTCATCACCTCATATATATCTTATGCTCTTTTCTGTATCATTCATCTTTTTATCTTCATATTTACCTGTAATATTTTCTACTAATTTATTTTCCAATTCAGTAACTCTCCTGTTTTATCTAATCTGTTGATAAACACATCTGTTGAGTTATTAATTTGTTATTATATTGTTAAGTTTCAAAGTTACAATTTGGTTTTTTATTAAAATTTCAGATTTGTAATGAAATTCATCCCCTCATCTATTTTCTTCAAAATACAATCAGTTATTTTTAACTTATAACTTCAATAGCTGTATCACCTGTGTGTTAGTTTTATTGCTTTTTTCTATTGATTTTTTGGTATTTTGTCCTATATATGGATATTCTTGGCAATTTTTTATTCAATGCCGGACACTGAGTACAAAAAACTGTCATGGCTCTAGATGATATCATCTTTCTCTTAGATGTTTTACTTTTGTGCTGACAGTCAATTAGTATAGAGCAGATTAACATAATCCAATCAAGAATTGAGGTAATTTGAGGCTGATTTTAGTTCTGGTTTTCTACTGATAGACTAATATGTTTATGAGAACCTCTTATTCTTTGCAGATACAGAACTCTTAATTTCTATCTGTCAAGTGTTATGAGACTGATGACAATTCTTCTGTTAAAGTTGTAGCTGCATAATTTTACTTGGGTTCTGTGATGATTAATTTTATGTGTCAACTTGATTGGGTCATGGAGTGCCCAGATATTTGATCAAGTATTATTTTGGATGTTTCTATAAGGGTGTTTTTGGTTGAGATGATCATTTAAATTAGTAGACTGAGTAAAGCAGATTGCCTTCCTTAATGTAGTGGACTCATCTATTCAATTGAAGGCCTGAGTAGAACAAGAGACTGGCCCACCCCCAAACAAGGAAGAATTTTCCTGCCCTTTGGCTTTCAAACTGATCTTCCTGAATATCAGCAACATTGGCCCCTTATGTCTTGACTGCCTAAGTAAACTGAACTCAAGATTTTGTCACTTTGGTACTCTAAGACTCCTGAAAGTTCTGATTCACTACTTTCTTCTTAGTTGTTCATCCTTATCATGCTTACAAATTGCCAGATGCCTCAAAGAATAAGCAACAGGAAATGTCTGGATCAAAACAATGTATTTCTCTTCTTGCTTGAATCATGGCCCTTCAAATCCTGGTTCCTTTGGTTGCTCTCAGATACCTTCAAAACAGTTGTTTGCTTGGTTGGTTTTATCCAGATTTTGTAATTGTTCTCAGCAAGGAGATTTGTTTGATGCAAGCTACTCTTCATGGTCAAAAGCAGACAGAGGTTAAGCAGACTAAAATGACTGCTTTTTTTTAAAGCAAAATCTACTTCACTTTCTATTGTCTGGATTTTTTTTTTTTTTTTTTGGTCCTTATCATCCCTCTATGAAGGGAGTGACAAAATCACTCAGAATAATCAATTGGACAATGATATCCAAATCTTTTTAGAAGACAGAGGAAGAGTGGAGATTCTGGCAAGAAAATCCAGAAACTGGCACATAAGAATTAGAATCTGTAATAGGAAAAGTATTAAGAAGAGCTTGATCCTGATTTTGACTTTCTTTTCCCCAAATAAAACAACAGAGAGAGATATCAGATGATAGTTTCTTAAAAGAAGAAAGGAATTAGTAACATCCAAGCAATATATCTATATATCCATATATGGTAGTTGATAAGCAAGTCAATGAATAGTGATATATTTATTAATAACAGAGAATCTCCAATGCCTGAACTATTCATCTATTCATAGACATCAGACACTAATGAGAGTGAGTACTTAGTATTGATTGTACTTTGCAGGTTATATTTCATAAATGTGTGTGTGTCCTGTTTACTTCTCTCTTTGAGTTAAATTTATTTTCAAAGTCTTAGTTACACATTTTCTAGTTCATAACAGATACATCTAGGAGTGCAGAAATGGAGTAAATCAGCAAAGAAAGCAAGTGCCTGGAGAACTCATAAGAAATGTGTTCTTGATATGTGTCACACCACTCATAATGTAAATTCTCCTGAACAGCCCAGACTGCATTCTTTAAGCACATGGGCACAGCTCAGCTGATAACCATAAACTGTACCTCAAGTGGATCCCAGTTATTTCCTTGTGCATTAATTTTTTTATGTTTCCAAGAGACCAACTCATACAATATCTTCAGCACTGACAAGAACAACAGCCTCCTTTTTCTGTGTTGTTAGATTTGGACTTCTGACTTTATGCTTAGCAGATATGACTTTTTTTTTTTCTATGTCCTCAGAAGGTCCTAGTTGACTAAACTGAATTCAGAAGGATTCACCCAGTATGATTCTGCAATTTCACAAACCTAATTTGGAAATACTGAGTTCATTTCAATCAGAAGTATTTTTCAAAAATTAAACCAATTAATTAAAAAATAACATTTGGACAAATAAATATAGTTTGTAATTTTCTAAACACTTTTGATGTGTAATTAATACTGCTGACTAGTTATAAATGAGAAAATTTTTATACCTCTATTATTTCATATTTTTAAATTTTCTTATTACAAGAGAGAAATTAATCTATCTGATACGTAAGAGTGCACCATTCAACCACTAGAAATAATCATTTCAGCATGTTATTTAGTAAAAATTGCTTTTCTATACTGAGATATTATACTGCAAAAAAATATGAGTGACATAGTCATAATAATTTGAGTAAGCACTAAGAACTAAAAATATTTCTGTATTGTACCATGAAATTCAATGTCAATTAAAGAAAATGTTAACTTCTACTTTAGTCATAAACTTCTGAAAATTAGCATGTAAAGCTTAGAAAAAAACTAATAGAGCATATGTTAAAATAAATATTTTATAGGTATTCATACATGAGTGCTCATCATATGTCCAGTAGCTATTGTAGGTATAAAATCTAGAGTGCCCTAATGAGTTAATATCATTCATGTGTTATATGGTTTATCAATTTTTAAATTAATTGCTTTGATGTGATTTGAATTTTATATAAAATATGATATATTTTGGTAGCTTTCTATAGTAGACTTTTTTTTTAATAAGCTGGAAACACTGCTTCCTGATTTTATATTCAAAATAGGACACTTCCTCCACATAACGCTGAATTCAATTGTTCAAATATCCCTTTATTCTGAGTTTAATGTGTTCTTACAAAGAAGATTCAGTTGAATAAGCTTAGATTTGAAGTGAAATAATTGTGTCAGCTTAATCTGAAAATGAAAATGATTTAACATCTACATTTTTCCTTATAGTAAAAATAAGTACTTTGAATTGCATTTTGGGCTTTTCCATATTCACCGTTAAAGAAATATGTTTCTTAAGTATACTCTCTACTTTTATAACTGTATAGCCTATTTTTTAAACTTTTCAATGTACTGTTGACCCTTGAACAACACAGATTTGAACTTCATGGGTCCATATAAATGTAGATTTGTTTCAGTAAATATATTGGAAAATTTGGGGGAGATTTGTGACAATTTGAAAAACTCACAAACCACATAACCTAGAAATATCAAATAATTAAGATAAAATTAGGTATGTCATAAATGAATAACATATATGTAGATACTCAACTATCCTTACATAGGTATAAGGTGAGTGGTATTTAATATAAAATTAATAATGTGTTAGGTTCTTTTTTTACTGTTTTATAACTTTGCTTTCAAAGAATTACATTACCATACAATATGCCTCTCTCATAATTGGAGAAACTGATACATCAGCCTATATCACAGGCAAGTAGTTTTTTAAAAAATGTAACAGTGTTTCCAATCCTCTATCATTAATATGAATTTTATACTGTATGCCATAAAAAAATTATAGTAATTCATTCATTAATGTATAGGTTAGGCTACTGTGAAGCAATTGTATAGATTAACTAGGCCACCCTAAAGCAACCATATTGCTGCTTCTTCATTATCAATTCATGAATTTTTGTACGTGTAAATAAATATGAATGTCTTTTTCACATTATATTTTTATTTTTGAGGTCTAGTATTAATAACGTATATAACATCTACAGTGATGTAGGTACTGACAGATGATACATCTTGTAAGATGATGTAAACTTATGGTATAGATAAATACAGTAGAGTAGGGAAACGTATTTTCCCTTTCTTATGATTTTCCTAATAATATTTTATTCTCTCTGGCTTACTTTATTAAAAGAATACAGTATATAATATATATAACATACAAAATTTGTGTTAGTTGGCTGCTTATATTATTAGTAAGGTTTCCAGTCAACAGTAGGCTATTAGTACTTAGGTTTTGGGGGAATCAAAAGTTATACACGGATTTTCGACTGCACAGGGGTCAGTGCCCCTAAGACCCGCATTGTTCAAGGATCAACTGTATAGTAATTATATAAAAATTGTGATAAAATGTTTATTCCCAGGTATTTTATTCTTTTTGATGAAATTTTAATTGGGATTGTTTCCTTGTTTGGTCTTTCTGATAGTTCATTATTAGTGTGTAGAAAATAACAGATTTCTTTATATGAATCTTGTATCCTACAACTGTACTGAATTCATTTATTAGTTTTAATAGTGTTTTGGTGGAGACTTTAAGGTTTTCTATATACAGTACCAAGGCATCTGCAAATGGTGACAATTTTACTTCTTCCCTTCCGTTTTGGATGCATTTTAGTTGTTTCTCTTGTCTGATTGTTGTGGCTAAGACTTCTAATACTACGCTAAATAGAAGTGGTGATAACAGACATCCCTGTTTTGCTCCTGATTTAGAAGAAAGTCTTTCATTTCTTCACTGTTGAATACGATGTTATCTGTGGGTTTGTCATAAATGGTTTTTATTATGTTGAGATATGCTCCCTCTATACCGACTTTCATGAGTGTTTTTATCATGAATGGTTGTTGAATTTTGTCAAATACATTTTCTGCATCAATTGAGATGATCATGTCATTTTTGTCCTTCCTTTTGTTAATGTGGTGTGTCACATTGATTGATTTATGAATACTGAAAAGTCCATGCATCTCATATGAATGAGTAAAGAAGATGCAGTGTATATGTGTGTGTGTGTGTGTGTGTGTGTGTGTGTGTGTGTATATATATATATATATATATATTACTCAGCCATAAAAATAGCATAAAATTCTGCCATTTGCAACAATGTGGATGGACCTAGAGAGTATTACACTTAGTAAAATAAGCAAGACAAAGATAAATACTCTTATATTATCACTTATATGTGGAATCTAAAAATAAAACAAATTAATGTATATAATAAAACAGACACAGACTCAGAGCTATAGAGTAAAACTAATGGATACCAGTGGGGCAAGACAGGGGTGTGGAATTAAGAGATACAAACTACTATGTATAAAATAGACAAGCAACAGGGATATATTGTACAGCACAGGAAAATATAGCTATTGTTTTGAAACAGCTTTAAATGCAGAATGATCTATAAAAAATATTGAATAACTATGCTGCACATTTGAAACTAATATAAAATTGTAAATCAACTATGTTTCAATAAAAATTAAATTAATGATAAAATGAACTTTCGTGTTCCAATAGAAAGTCAGTCATTTATACTAATTATCAGGATATTAATTTCTAAACTTTATATTGGTACAATTGTATATAACCCTAAAAAATAGATGGTTTTATCTATTTCTTCACATTATTTAAAATAATATTAGAGTAAACCGTATTCTGTGTTTTTGCCAAATATTAAGTTTTTGAAATGCAACCATGTTAATGCAGCTTATTTCTTTTTTCACTGCTGCGTGACTATACTCAAATTATTTATTCGTTCTTTTGCTGATGAACATTTGTGTTGTTATCAGTCTTTGGCTATAAAACAGTGATTATATAAGCATTATTGTTCATGAGTCTGAATTTCAAATATTACTATTTCTCTAAGATATATACCTAAGGAAGCAATTTGTGTGCTGTAGGATGTGTTAGCATTTTAACATCTAATATCAAACTCTTCTAAAGTGCAAGTTCTAACTTACCTGCAATATAAATGCATGCAACGTCTGTTTCTGCACACCTTCTCCAATATTTCATATTGTCTATTTTTTTTAATATTTTCCAATTTGGTAGTAAGTAATACTAGTGATTGAACTTTTTGTTATTTAGTTGTATTTATTTTTAAATGTAAAAATTATTTGCTGTGTATTTCCTACATTGCTAAAATGGTCAAGCATCCTTGCATTTGCTTAATCTTTAATTCTTAGTTTCTCTTCTGTAAAAGATCGATTTATATGTTTTGCATTTTTTATTATATTTTCCCTTTAGACCTGTGGATCATTATATATTCCAGATATTAATCTTTTGCCTTTTATGTATGTTGAAAACATCTTATCCCAATGTATGCCTTGTCTTTTCACTTACTTAGGGTATCAAGAGATGAATAAAAAGTTCTTGATTAAAAAAAAAATATATTCTTATAGTTTACTTCTATAAGTATCTTATTTAAAAAGATACTTAAGTTTTTGCTATCATGACATCATGAAGAAATTGTCACACCATCTTCTAAAATATTTGAGCTTATTCCTTTCACAAATAAGCTTGTGATATCAAATTACTTTTTATGTATAATGGGAAATAAACATGTAGTTTTATCCTTTCTATCCATGTAGATAACTATTTGCCTTAGCTTATATTCATGAATCATCCCACCACTTTCCCCACTGCTCTTCATGACACTGTTTCACCTGAGTGCTAATATATGTGCACCTATGTTTTGGACTCTGGCTGTCAGTATGTCATCTATGAGCCACTATTTGGCTATAAAAGCACTATATTGATTATATAGCTTTATTTTAAGTCTTGATATCTGGTAGGACAAGTATCCTTTTCCCAACCATCTTCTTCAGGATTATCTACCCTAGGCTTAGCCTTTTGCTCTTTAGTATAATTTTTAGAATCACGTTGTCTAGTTCTACAAACAAATTGGATTTTTTCATTGGAATTGCATGAAACTTATAGATCATTTTGGGAGAACTGTCATCTTAAAATATTGAATGTTCCTGTTTGTGAACATAATATAACTATGTTTAAGATTTCTCTACCATTTATGATAAAAACCCTCCAGAAAGTCAGCATAGAGGGAACTTATCTCAACATAATAAAGGCCATATATGACAAAACCACAACCAACATCATTCTCAATGGTGAAAAAGTGAAACCATTTCCTCTAAGATCAGGAACAAGACAAAGTTGCCCACTCTCACCACTATTATTCAACATAGTTTTGGAAATTTTAGCCACAGTAATCAGAGAAGAAAAAGAAATAAAAGGAGTCCAAATCGGAGAAGAAGAAGTAAAGCTGTCAGTGTTTACAGATGACATGATACTATACATAGAGAATCCTAAAGATGCTACCAGAAAACTACTAGAGCTAATCAATGAATTTGGTAAAGTAGCAGGATACAAAATTAATGCACGGAAATCTCTTGCATTCTTATACACTAATGATGAAAAATCTGAAAGAGAAATTAAGGAAACACTTCCATTTACCATTGAAAAAAAAAAAGAATAAAATACCTGAGAACAAACCTACCTAGGGAGAAAAAAGACCTGCAAGCAGAAAACTCTAAGACACTGGTGAAAGAAATTAAAGATGATACAAATAGATGGAGAGATATACCATGCCCTTGGATTGGAAGAATCAACATTCTGAAAATGACTATACTACCCAAAGCAATCTACAGATTCAATGCAATCCCTATCAAACTACCAATGGCATTTTTCAGAGAACTAGAACAAAACATTTCACAATTTGTATGGAAACACAAAAGATCCCAAATAGCTAAAGTACTCTTGAGAAAGAAAAACAGAGCTGGAGGAATCAAGGTCCCTGACTTCAGACTATATTACAAAACTACAGTAATCAAGACAGTATGGTACTGGCACAAAAACAGAAATATAGATCAATGGAACAGGAAGAAAGCGCAGAGATAAACCCATGCACATATGGCCAGCTTATCTTTGATAAAGGAGGCAAGAATATACAGTGGAGAAAAGACAGCCTCTTCGATAAGTGGTGCTGGGAAAACTGGGCCGCTACATGTAAAAGAATGAAATTAGAACACTCCCTAACACTATACACAAAAATAAACTCAAAATGGATTAAAGAACAAAATGTAAGGCCAGACACTATAAAACTCTTAGAGGTAAACATAGGCAGAACACTCTATGACATAAATCACAGCAAAACCCTTTTTGACCCACCTCTTAGAGAAAGGGAAATAAAAACAAAACTAAACAAATGGGACCTAATGAAACTTAAAAGCTTTTGCACAGCAAAGGAAACCATGAACAAGACAAAAAGACAACCCTCAGAATGGGAGAAAATATTTGCAAATGAAGCAACTGACAAAGGATTAATCTCCAAAATACACAAACAACTCATGCAGCTCAATATCAAAAAAACACACCACCCAATCAAAAAATGGGCAGAATATTTAAATAGACATTTCTCCAAAAAAGACATACCCAGCCAAAAAGCACATGAAAAGATCCTCAACATCACTAAGCATTAGAGAAATGCAAATCAGAACTACAATGAGGTATCACCTCACACTGGTCAGAATGACCATCATCAAAAAATCAACAAACAATAAATGCTGGAGAGGGTGTGGAGAAAAGGGGACTCTCTTGCACTGTTGGTGGGAATGTAAATTGATACAGCCACTATGGAGAACAGTATGGAGGTTCCTTAAAAAACTACAAATAGAACTACCATATGACCCAGCAACCCCACTACTGCACATATATCCTGAGAAAACCATAATTCAGAAAGAGTCATGTACCACATTGTTCATTGCAGGTCTATTTACAATAGCCAGGACATGGAAGCAACCTAAGTGTCCATCGACAGATGAATGGATAAAGAAGATGTGGCACATATATACAATGGAATATTGCTCAGCCATAAAAAGAAAAGAAACTGAGTTATTTGTAGTGAGGTGGTTGGACCTAGAGTGTGTCATACAGAGTGAAGTAAGACAGAAAGAGAAAACAATTACTCTATGCTAACACATATATATGGAATCTAAAAAAAAAAAAAAGGTTCTGAAGAACGTAGTGTCAGGACAGGAATAAAGACGCAGACGTTGAGAATGGACTTCAGGACACGGGGAGGGGGAAGTGTAAGCTGGGATGAAGTGAAAGAATGACATGGACATATATACTCTACCAAATGTAAAATAGATAGCTAATGGGAAGCAGCCACACAGCACAGGGAGATCAGCTCGGTGCTTTGTGTCCACCTAGAGGGGTGGGATAAGGAAGGTAAGAGGGAGATGCAAGAGGGAGGAGATATGGGGATATATGTATATGTAGAGCTGATTCTCTTTGTTATACAGCAGAAACTAACACACCATTGTAAAGCAATTATACCCCAATAAAGATATTTTAAAAAAGACTTCTGCAATATCTTTTAATGAAAATGTATAGTGTTCTCTAAAAGTACTGCCACAAAATTTTTGCTATTTTTGAAGTTTTTTTATTAATGATATTTTCTGATTATTACCTATAATTCTGTGAATTTTTAATTTTATTTTCAAATCAACAATGTGTTTAAATGATGTTTTATTTTATTTTGATCTGTTCTTTAGTATTTTCCATTTAGAGAAGGGACTGATCAACCTTTTCTATAATTGACTAGAAAGCAAATATTTTCAGTTTTGCAGGTCATTTAGTGTCTGTCACAACTACTCAACTCTGCCATTGTAGAGGAAAGTAGTCACAAAACAGTATATAACAAATGGGTGTGATTGTGTCTTAATAAAACATTATTCACAAAAAAAGGCTGTAGTACAGATTTTGCCCAAGAGCTTGAGTTTGCCAACCTCAAAAATAGAGCTTCATTCATATTATCAAGTCCCTATATTTTTTGTTATTATTATTTTGAATTTTAAACACGTATTATATAATTATGCTGTAATATTGTGAAAATGATCTTTAATATTTAACATATAATAATGGTAAGATTTTCTATGATATGCTATATAATATAAAGGAGTATTACTAAGATATGACATTAGTGTAATTTTAAATTTTAAAAATTACAGTATCTATTTTCTCCCACTCACTTCACCAACTTCAGATTGTCCCTTGGCTCCTTGGGTCACAACTGTTATGCCCCAAATACCTTTTTTGAGGCTTTTTATTAGAACCATTTTAGGTTTACAGTACAACTGAGAAGAAGGTACAGATTTACCATGTACCCTCTACCCCCATACATGCATACCCTCCCCCATTATCAACATCACTCACAAAAAATGGTATATTTCTTAGCAAAGATGAATCTGAATTGGCACATAATAATCACCCAAAGTCCAAAATTCACATTATGGTTCACTCTTGGTGTTGTACATTCTAAGGGTTTGATCAAATATATAATGACATCATTATATATTATTATTATAGCATAGAGTATTTTTACTGCCTTAAAAATTCTCTTTGCTCTTCCTATTCATCTTTTCCCCTCTCACCAACACCACTGGCAACCACTAATTGTTTTAAGGTCTCCATAATTTTATCTTTTCCAGAATGTCATATCATTGGAATTATACAGTATGTAGCATTCTCACATTGACTCTTTCACTTTGTAATATGCATTTAAGCTTCTTCCATGTGTGATCATGGCTTAATAGCTCATTTCTTTTTGTCACTGAATAATATTCCATTGTATGGATATACCACAGTTTGTTTAACCATTTACCTACTAAAGGACATCTTATTCCTTCCAAGATTTGGCAATTATGAATAAAGCTACTATAAACATTTGTGTAGGGTTTTGTGTAGACATAAGTTTCCAGTTCCTTTGGGTAAATACCAAGGAGCACAATGATAAGACTATATTTAGTTGTGTAAGAAACTGCCAGTCTTCCAAAGTGGCTGTACCATTTTGCATTCCCACCAGCAATGAATGAGAGTTCCTGTTACTCTACATCCTTGCCAACATTTGGTGGTGTTAGCATTCCAGATTTTGGCTATTTAAATAGATGTGTAGTGCTATCTCATTGTTGTTTTAATTTGCATTTTCTTGATGTGGAGTAGCATTTCATATGCTTATTTCCCATCTGTATGTCTTCTTTAGTGAGGTGTCTGTTAAGGACTTTGGCCTATTTTTTAATCAGGTTGTTTTCTTATTATTGAGTTTTAAGAGTTCTTTGTATATTTTGAAACAGACCTTTATCAGATGCATCTCTTCCATACATTTTCTATCAGTGGCTTGTCTTCTCATTCTTTTGATATTATCTTTTGCAGAGCAGATATTTTTCATTTTAATAAAGAACAGCCTATCAATTATTTCTTTCATGGATTATGTCTTTGGTGCTTTATCTAAAAAGACATCATCATACCCAAAGTCATCTGGGTTTTCTCCTGTCATCATCTAGGAGTTTTATCATTTGTGTTTTACAATTAGGTTTGTGATCTATTTTGAGTTAATTTTTTGAAGCATGTAATGTCTATGTCTACATTCATATTTTTGACAGTGGTCATCCAGTTGTTCCAGCACCATTTGTTGAAGAGACTATCTTTGCTCCTTTGTACTGACTTTGCACCATTGTCAAGACCAGATGACTATATTTATGGGGCTGTATTTCTGGCCTATTTTCTTCCACTGATCTATTTGTCTTTTCTTTCACTAATACCACACTGTCTTTATTACTGTAGCTTTATAGTAAATCTTGAAGTTGGGTAGCATCAATTCTCCTATTTTGTTCTTCTCCTTCATTATTGTGTTGGCTATTCTGGGTGTTTTCCTCTCTATATAAACTTTAGAATCATGTTGTTTATATCTATAAAATAACTTCCTGACAATTTGATTGGGATTGCATTGAATTTACAGATCAAGTGAGAAGAACTGACATCTTGACAATATTGAGACTTCCTACCCTAAACATGGATTATCTCTCCATTTATTTAGTTCTTCTTTGATTTTATTCATTAGAGTTTTATTGTTTTGCTTATACAGATCTCGTGTATATTTTGTTAGATTTATACCTAAATATTTCATTTTTTAAAAGTATTTGTTTATTTATTTATTTATGGCTGTGTTGGGTCTTCATTTCTGTGTGAGGGCTTTCTCTAGTTGTGGCAAGCGGGGGCCACTCTTCATTCTGGTGTGCAGGCCTCTCACTATCGCGGCCTCTCTTGCTGCAGAGCACAAGCTCCAGATGTGCAGGCTCAGTATTGTGGCTCACGGGACCAGTTGCTCCGTGGCATGTGGGATCTTCCCAGACCAGGGCTCGAACCCGTGTCCCCTGCATTGGCAGGCAGATTCTCAACCACTGCGCCACCAGGGAAGCCCCAATATTTCATTTTTGAAGATGCTAACATAAATGGTTTTGTGTTTTTAATTTCAATTTCCAGTTGTTCACTGTTGGTATGTAGGAAAGCTATTGACTTTTTAAATTAACCTTGTATTCTGTAACCTTGCTGTATTATTAGTTCCTGGAAGTATTTTCATCAATTCTTTCAGATTTTCTACATAGATAATCATATCATCTGTAATAGACACTTTTATTTCTCCATCTCAATCTGTATACCTTTTATCCTTTTTTCTTGCCTTATTGAATTAGCAAGGACTATCAATACATTGTTTAAAAAAATTGTGAAAGGGGAAATTTATGCCTTATATCTGATCTTAGTGGGGAAGTTTTGAGTGTCTCATCACTAAGTATGATGTCAGCTTTAAGTTTTGTAGGTAGTTTTTATCAAATTGAGAAAGTTCCCCTCTATTCTTAGTTTACTGAGAGTTTTTATCATACAGAGGTGTTGGGTTGTGTCAAATGTATTTTCTGCATCTATTGATATGATCATGTAATTTTTCTTTTTTAGTTTGTTGATGTGATGGATTATATTAATAGATTTTGAATGTTGAACAAGCCTTTCACACCTAGGACAAATATTACTTGATTGTGGTATGTAACTCTTTTTATCCTATTTTGGATTTGGATAGTGTGAGCACCTTATAACACCAAAATAATCCTAATTCCTTCCTCTCATCCTTTTTATTATTGCTGCCATCCTCTTCACTTGTGCCTAGACATAGCTAAGCATATATATATACTCATAAACATACATAGTCAAATACAATCTTGCTATTATTACTTCAAACAAACTCTTATTTGTTAGGTCACTTAAAAAGAAGAAGAAAAAAAGTTTTTATTTTACCTTTACTTATTCCTTCTCTGCTGCTATTCCTTTCCTCCATGTAGATCCAAGTTTCTGACCTATATTATTTCCTTCCTCTCTAAAGAATTTCTTTTAAGATTTATTACAAAGTAGGTATACTGGCAACAAATTCCCTCCATTTTTAATTTGTCTTAGAAAGTCTTTATTTATCCTTCATTTTTTTTTTTTTTTTTAACTTTTTGGGTTTATTTTATTTATTTATTTATTTATTTATGGCTGTGTTGGGTCTTCGTTTCTGTGCAAGGGCTTTCTCCAGTTGCGGCAAGCGGGGGCCACTCTTCATCATCACGGTGCGCAGACCTCTCATCATCGCGGCCTCTCCTGTTGTGGAGCACAGACTCCAGACGCGCAGGCTCAGTAATTGTGGCTCACGGGCCTAGTTGCTCCGCGGCATGTGGGATCTTCCCAGACCAGGGCTCGAATCCGTGTCCCCTGCATTGGCAGGCAGACTCCCAACCACTGCGCCACCAGGGAAGCCCCTCTCCTTCATTTTTGAAGGATAATTTTCCAGGGTACAGACACCTAGGTTGGTGGTTTTTTCTTTCAACACTTTCAACATTTCACTCCACTCCTTTCTTGCTTTCACGGCTTCTGAAAAGTCAGATGAAATTATTTATTCCTCTATATACATAAGGTTCCGCCCCACCCTGGCTTCTTTCAGAACTATTTTTCTTTATCTTTGATTTTCTGTAATTTGAAACTAAAATGTCAATGTGTAAGGTTTTCTGTTTTGTTTTGTTTCATTTTTGTGGGAGAGCATTTATCTTGCTTCATATTCTCTGAGATTCTGGATCTGTGATTTAGTGTCTGACCTTAATTTGGAGAGATTCTCAGTCATTATTACTTCAAATATATCTTCTGTTCCTTTCTCTCTTTTTTCTCCTTCTGTTATTTCCATTGTGCATGTATTATATCTTTTGTAGTTGTCCCACAGTCCTTGAATATTCCCTTCTGTTTTTCTTTTTAAGTGTTTTCTTTGCTTTTCAGTTTTGTAGATTTCTAATGAGACATCATCAAGCTCAGAGAGTCTGTCTTCAGCCATGTCCAGTCTGCTAAGCCCATCAAAGGCATTGTTGATATCTTTTTTTAAAAAATAAATTTATTTATTTATTTTTGGCTGCATTGGGTCTTTGTTGTTGTGCACTGGCTTTCTCTAGTTGTGGCGAGCGGGGGCTACTCTTCATTGTAGTGAACAGGCTTCTCCTTGCCGTGGCTTCTCTTTGTTGCCGAGCAGGGGCTCTAGGAGCATGGGCTTCAGTAGTTGTAACACGTGGGGTCAGTAGTTGTGGCTTACAGGCTCTAGAGCACAGGCTCATTAGTTGTGGCACATGGGCTTAGTTGCTCCGTGGCATGTGGGATCTTCCCGGACCAGGGCTTGAACCCGTGTCCCCTGCATTGGCAGGTGGATTCTTAACCACTGCACCACCAGGGAAGTCCAACATTGTTGATTTCTGTTGCAGTGTTTTTGACCTTTAACATTTCTTTTTGTTTCCTTCTTATGATTTCGACCTCTCTGTTTACATTGTCCATGTATTCTTACAAGCTGTCTATCCATTAGAGACCTTAACATATTAATTGTTGTTTTAAATTCCTGGTCTGATAATTTCAACATCCCTCCCATGTCTGGTTCTAATGCTTGCTTTGTCTCTTTAAATTGTATTTTTACCTTTAGGTATGCCTTGTAATTTTTTTTTCTCAGCAGTTGGACATGATGAATTGGGTAAAAGGAACTGCTGTAAATAGATCCTTAGTAATGTAGTGGTGAGGTTTGGGAGAGAGGAAGCATTCTACAGTCTATAGTCTATAATTAACTGTCAGTCTTTTAGTGAACCTGTGCCTCTGGGTTGTGAATTTCACAAGTGTTTCTCTATTCTTTTCTTCCCACAGGATGGCTAGAGGGTGCTATATTGGGTATTTCCCTTTCCCCAGTTCAGTTATATTCTGATAATACTCCAGCAGGTTAGGCTCTGGTTAACTAGCTTCCCCTGAGGTCAGGCGTTGTTAAGATCAGAATGCTGTGGTGTATTTCAAAATGGTTTCTCCCCTGACCAGAAGCCCAAGGAGAGTTTTCTCTGATATTTCCTATGGAAACCTGGGCAAGATCCTGGAGGTAAATCTCACGATGCTATGGAGGTCCCCACAAGACTGGTTCCCCGGAAGAGTTGTCTGCACTGGGCTTCCAACAATTTGTCAGAGTTCAGCTTTTTGTACCCTGGCACTGATTCCCAAGGAGGTTCCCACTCCTGAGTCTCTGTTCTGGTAAACCCTGACTCCCTGTATTTGCTCGTCTCCAATCTTGCAGGCTATTGTTTGTCCTTTGCCCTTCCTTCTGTCATGGATACAAGAAGAGCTGTAGATATTACAGTCTGTTCACCTTTTTACTTGCTAGGAGAGTGGCTTCCACACTCCTCACATGCAGAACTGCCCCTGCTTACTTTCTACTATTCTGTGAAGTAGATGACATAATCTAACTACAGCTCCAAGGGTATTAAGTGACTTCCCCCCAGAGTCCTGTAGTTCACACTAATTCTTTCCATTTTAACATATTTCTTTCTCTTCTATAGATTTAAAAATATGTTTGTGACTATTAATCTTTGATTGAATGAAGAAAAGTAAAATCAGTACTAACCTGTGTAGAGAGACTTGTCCTCTGCAGAATACGATTGTATCATTATGATCTATAATCCAATGCCTGCTCAGACTGTAGATGCCTAGGCCATACTGAATATATATAGGATCAGGTAGTAAACATCTTGTCTTAATCAATGCAGCAGAGATTTTTTTTTTAATTGGTCACTGAAATGTGACCAGAGAGAAAAAGGTATTTTATTTTTATTTCTTCTAAGAAAAAAAAAAATCATGTAATAATTTTATTATAGTGTAAGTTACTATCGATTATAACAGAAATTAAATTGATTAAACAATATGGATAAGCTAGACAGCACTGAAATAGGCTTTTTGTTAAATTTTAGCCTCTGGGTCCTTTTCCAACTATCTCTCTGGAATCTTTTTCTCTGTTTCTTTGCCTCCTCCTTCTGCTCACACTGGGTGGGTAGGAGCTTTTTCTAAGGATTAGTTTTCAGGTCTCCACTCTACACATTAGGTAACTCTACTATCTGAGAATTCAACACTAATGGCATGGTATCATCACTATTTAGAATATTTCTACAGTGCTCTCCATTTCCGACCTATATCTGTAATGCTAATCACATCTCAAAGTGCCTACTGGACATTTCTCCATAAATATAATACATGTAAAACTCATAATCTAAACTCATAATTTAAATGTCTACTCTAATTTAGAGATTCTTATTCTTTTCTGTTTTGTGTATGATAAAATATATTTACCGATGATTCAAACAAAACCCTTGATTTGTTTACATCCCTATTTAACTAAATTCTTATTCTCTTCTAATTCCCATATGTTTGCAATCCTCATGACTATTCAATTCATATTTAATATTTTGTTATCATCTTTATTGTCCATAACTTTCTGTCATTACTCCTTTTATAGCAGTTATGTATATTTATTACCTGAATTTGTTCATTAATTCTCTCCACAGTTCTAGTTTGCCAATCTATTTCTGATTCCCTGCCATAATATTAATCTCCCTAAAACAATTAATTCAATATTTACCTCTTTATCAGTCAGGGGAGAGATACCGTATGCCACTTGGGTAATATGAAAAGAATGTAATGAAGGAACTACTTATTAAGGATATAGGCACCTAAAAGTTGCCTAGACAGAAGTGGTCAATTCAATTTCTAAGAAAGAATCTCATATTACAAAAGCACCAGCCATGTTCAACACTCAAAATATTAGGAAGAGAATACCACAAAACTAAAGAACTGAAATTACGTTAATGGTCTAGAGGGTCTTGTTTTTATGGAGAGCTTTGCTGACCTGCAGAATTATGAAACTGTCTTACATAACGTCAGATTAACTCCTGAGAATTTTGTGTCAGAAACATATTCATCTTCTCAACAGCACTTCCTCACTCCTGCCTTTCTTGCTAACAGAGCCTGACTTTAAGGCAAGAAGCTGCAAAGTACCCTGAGATCATGGATTAAGCCCTTGGTGCTGAATTCTGATTGTTCTAAGCTAATAATGGTGATCACATTCACCTCTATCAATTTTGAGTTGAAAGGTGGACTGTCTTAATCCATTCAGACTGTTGTAACAAAGTACCATAGACCGTGTGGCTTATAAAGAACAGACAAGTATTGCCCCAGTTCTGGAAGCTGGAAGTCCAAGATCAGGGTGGGAGTGAAAACCCTCTTCTGTATTGCAGACTTCTCCATGTCTCCTCACATGGTGGAAGAGGGGTGAGAGATCTCTCCGGAGCCTCTTTTATAATAGCACCAATATCATTCAAAGGGCTTTGCCCTTATAACCTAAAGACCCTACTTCCTAATACCATCACTTTGGGAGTTAGTCTTGATATTTCAACATATACATTCTGAGGGGATACAAACACTCAGACCACGGGCCTATGACCCAGTCTGGCCAATGAGAGAGAAGTGGAAGTTTGTGCCTTCTGTGGATTTTGTGGAAATGTTTTCTTCACTGATAAAAGGGCACATTTGATACCCCATCCCAAGTCTGGAATAGTGACAACAACTGAGATGAAAATTTGAGGAAGAAAGGCAGCATTCTAAGAATGGCGGGATGGTAATATGGGGAAGGCCCTGAGTCAGGTAACATTGTTGGGGCCCTCAATTAATGAATCCATGAGCCATCTATTTCCAGACTTCCTTTATGTGACATAATAAATATACTTATTGCTTAAGCCGTTATTGATAGGGGTTTAGATTACACACATTCAAAACTCTCTTGAATGATACAGAGGTTAAGATCAAATTCTCTAACCAAGTTTTATGAAATAGACTTCAACTGTAAGAAAAATAATTTATACATTCAAATGTTACAGACCATATTCAAAATTTATGTTAGTGTAAAAAACTCGACAGTTATTGGCATCATTTAGTTTGTTAATAGCTAAACTCAAAAGCTTCCCATTCCCGGTATGATCAATGACAGAAAGAAATCAGAGAAATTATAACTTGGAAAATGGAAAAGTGTAAATAAGCTTCTTCTAGAAGTAATGGAAAAATTACACATCAGGCTTGCCAGTGTATTTACCATCATCGTTTCACCATTTTCTGTCTGTTAGAAAAATTTAAGAATCAGAATAGTGAAAAATCCCACTGTAATTGCAAATAAAAAGAATAAATTGCAATCTTAAGGTAGTAGTTCTAGAAAACTTTCTAGAGATGAAATAGGCACTAAATTAAAGCAAACCTATAGGAATCTGTTGGACTTTTAAAAAATGAACATTCTGATTTTTTAATTACTTTGGCTTATTCTACTATAAAATAAGATAAAAATAATAATATCTACTTCACAGTTGTATTTTCTATTAATATGATCAAAATATTTAATTAATCCCTATCAAGATTTTTAAATAAACTCTTGGCCCTATGGTAAGCATTCAATATTTAATAGCACCCTTATAATCATAAGTAATATTAATAATGGGAAAGTAAACATTATCAAAATAAATATAAATAGTAATTCTTCCAAAAGTACTTGGGAGAAAAGAAAAAATTTTAAATGTTTAATTTAAGAGTGTATAATGTAAGACAAAATTCCTTAAAACTATGAGCACAGTTTCATTAACTCACAATGTAATTTGGATAATTCTAATAAAATTATTCGAGAAATTGACAAATCAAGCAGACAAAAATGCGTAATAATAGCAAGGAATATAAAGATGCAACTGACATTTTAAAATGTTTTAAAAAATAATTTCCAATTCAATTAAGGAAGTCAAAGCAGAAATTACAATTATTTCAAAATTTAGTAGTAGTGTTGGGTCAGTAGGACTCCCAATTGAAAAACCATAAAGCTATATGGCAAACTACATGAAAAATATATTTCAGATGTTTAAAATCTTCTAATGTAAAAATAAATTAATAAAGGTATGGATTTTTTTAACATATTTTTATAAAGTAATGGTGACAGAGAAACTTAGAGGCCTTTAAGGTAGAAACCAAAGACATTTGACTACATAATATATTATATAACTATAATGATAAAAGAGCTATAAATTAAAGCATAAACAACATAATATATTGAAAGCTCATATTTGCAACGCATGTAATAGAAAAAAGAGTTGAATCTCTACAGAACTATACTCAAAGATCTCATAAGTTAATAAGCAAAAGCACAAAGAAAACCTGCTAGTAAAACAAGCACAATGTGAAACAGGCATTTCACAGAAAATGGGCAAACATCCATAAATCAGAAACTACACTTATTTCTCTACCTCCAAATAAGTGTTATAAGATTAATACCTATTTTAAATCATATATCAACTTGAAATTCTTTATCATTTAAGCTTCTTAAAGCCAGTATTTGAAAAGGTTAGAAAAACAATAACATACTTGAATGTATTTTGGTGTTTTCAAATAAATAAAGTAGTCAAATAAGAAACAGTCCTTTTAAAAAACCGATTGGGGGAATATAAAACAAATTGATTGAAAGCTTTAATTCTCTTAAGTGTCTGTTTTGGAAATAAAATATATCTGTAATGCTTACACATGAAGTCCTTTTATTTTAAGATGCTATTAAAAGATTATTGATAAACAGGCAATATGTACCAAAACATTTCTTCTTTACTGCTTTTATATTAAAAGAGCCATAAGAACAGCTTATAGACAGTGTAATTTTTAATCTTTTTCTATTTATTTTACTCTTCAATCTATTTATTTTCAAATGATAGTAAATTTTCTATGACCTAAGACTTATTTTTAGTTACATCACACATTTTAACTCTGTGAAAATAAAAGGTCATTACATGTAGTAGTGATAAGAAATATCTTCATGTTTCAAATCCATCACAGCTATTTGTATTGAATTTTTAAATGACTGGAGAAACAATTTGATGCTAAGTTCCAATTCCATTATTTATAGCAAAAATATTTCTTGAGTGACTTTCTGGGTTTTAACTTTTAAATATTCTAATATTTACATTTTATTAAAAAGTTTTTTTAAAATTTTATATTGGGCTATAGTTGATACACTTTATTTTTAAGAACAAAATATTGCACATATTTTAAACATACCAATTTAGATAAAATAAATGCAGTACATAAAAACAGCAGCAGTAAATACAAATTAAATTATATTTATTCTTATCAAACACCTTAAAATTCCTTGAATACTAGGCATCAGAGAAAAATAAGCTCCCCAACCTCAGGAAGTCACCTTCACATTGGGAGTTGAGACAGGCATTCAGAGAGATCAACATCTAAGATAACAGCAGAAAGTCATCCAAGACAGTCTATAGATAAATGAAATAAGATATGGAAGGGATCAGTAGAAGTGTGGACAAGGAATGAATCCTTGAGGCGTGCTTTGATATGGAGAGGCAAGAAAAAAAAAAAGAGGACAACTAGCTTAGAAAACAGCATACCCAGAAAAACAGGCAACTTTCCTTCTCAGAATTCTGGAGGCCTAGGAATTAGATATCCTAAAGATAAATTCCTTATGTCTATCAAACATGACATTGTCTTTACTCTTCAGGATATCCCAATATCTTCTTGATCATAGTTTAAAATTAATTGGAATAAGTTCTCATTTGAAATTATTGGTTGAGTTTTGATCTAGAGATGAAATTGCTATTCAACTATCATATTTAAACGATGTATTATTTCTCCAGTGGGAGCAACCATTTATCAATGTTTCTGAAGGCTCCCCAAATTTATCTAAATACCTGATAAAACATGAAATGTATTGGGCAGTATGAATAAGATCCTCATGGCTCAATTACCCTCAGATGCAAGAAAGATACAATCTATGCTGATAACACAGATTAGAAGTATTTAGGAGTTGGGAGATTGAAAAAAATGGGATTCAGTGATCAAGTAATTAACTTGCTCAAAATATTTTCACTCTAACTTAAGGATACATACATACTGACAGCAAATTTTTATCAATTTTTTATCAATTCCTACCTCCACCCCATCCCCACCACCTAATCCTCACTCACACAGTTTGTTATTGACTGACTAGCTAGCAACTGATACAAGCCAAGAAAGAAGATCTTTGAGAAGGGATTTATTCCCATAAAACCTAGGAATTAATGTAAATATCAATAATTAAATTTATGCAGCAAGCAATTAAATTATGCACATGTGTCTATTATCTCTGGTTACCCAATTTATTCCATGATGAAGGGAGGTAGACCCATTGCCATCTCCTAGTTTAACAAGAGTATAAATGGTATAATTATAGCTCCTAAAATGATTGCAAATAAACATCATTTTTTTCCTTTATGTACTGGTAATGGTATCATATTATTTACAGTGTTTGATTTACACAGGCACAAGCTAAGAAATTAACCACTGTGTATTTCAGCTGTTATAATATTACTACTGAACCACAGTAGTGATCATTTAATTATTCTTCTTTCTTCATCTACCAGATACCATGTTAGATACTTCTATTGTTATTTTTTCAAAAACATACCACAGATAAATTGTTGTGTTAAATGCTGTTGTGCATATAAGCCAATGTACATGATTTCAAGCAGTGTCCAAATAAATACAAACTCCTTAAACCTCAAATTCAAGATCTTCTACTCTCCTACCTATTTTCAGCACTATTTCCAAAATATGCCCTTAGATGAATTTATCATTTTAGTCACATAGTTTATTCATTGACACCAAAAACATTTTGTGAATTTTGACTACATTTTCTTAGCAGTCCTTTATAACCACAGAGAATGCCTTCCTTAATTTGTTCTATCCATTTAAAAATTAACTTTTTCAATCTATCTTCTTTACCTATTGCTTTCAGAAAACTACTACTCTTTCCTTTAAGTTTAAATATTAATTGCTCGCTTACAAAGCTTATTTGGCAATTCATATCTATTACTAATGCATAATAATCAAAACAGAAATGTATTGAGCCCTTGTTTTGTGTTAAGCACTTTCATAAATCATCTTATTAATCCTCAAAACTTTGCTATGAGGAGGATATTATTAGTACTATTACTACCGCTAAATCTATTTCACAGATACAGAAACAGAGTTTTAGAAAAATTAAGGAACATATCCAAGGTTAAATGACTAATAAATAGCTGAGCCAGGATTCAAGCCTAGGATTTTCTCATACCAAGTTCTATGCTCTTTTATCATTATTTTTATTATTTCAAACTGCAACTAGTAATTCCCTTGTTTTTTTACCTTCTCTCTTTAACTGGATATATATGAGTGTCCTATGCATTCTGGTAAGCATACAAGTTTCTACAACATAGAGATATATACTTCTATTTGGTAAGTAGTGAAATGAAATTTTGGAGATTATAACAAAGCTAGATAGCTATAGCAAAACTAAATTGTGGACAGAAAACACATGTTAATTAGCAATGATGGTTACACAGAATAACCATATAAAACAAGATCCAAAGGTGAATTTCAAGATCATGGGTTAGCCAGATACCCCCCATTGGAAAACTGACAAGCTTTCATGTAGTCTAACCAATAAACTAGAAGTAAATAATTTCTAATGAATTAACTGGTAAAGTGAGATAGTACATGCTATGTACCTGACTCAATAAAAATGGGAGCATAGGAAGGAAGATCTGTGACATGATTTGGAGGCAAGAAAGGAGAGGAGAGGAAAAAACAGAGTGTTTCCATACTGTATATACACTTCTCCTCCTATGCTTATAGCTCCTGAAAATGTTACTCAAGAGGCAGAGATTCTCAAGTGGGAATGAAAATGAAAATACCTAATTCCTGACACACTGAGTAAACTCACTGCTGAGGAAGACAGGCTGCATGTATCATACCTGAGAAATGATCTTCCTAGTAGAATCTGATTTGGTAGAAATGTTTTAGGAATGTTTAGCATACTGACTGACTCCAGCCTAATAGCCATGGTAAAAGTTGGAGAAGAGTTAATTATCCTGCATTATGCACCAATATTCTTAATATTGTTTTCTTAATTTGATTCAATTGCAATAATATAATAATACACTATTATTTATTAAACTTATATTCTATGCCAGAAACAGGGTGGTATTTTCTCATTTAATCTTCACAAAATTTCCTAAAGTAGATATTATTATTATTCCCACTTTACAGATGAAGCAACTCAGTTTCAAGTAACTTGTCCAATGTAGCACAATTAGTAAGTGGTCAAACAAGGAAAGCTTGTTTTAAAAAGCTGGTCTCAAAAAATCTATGCTACACTACTGATCTTATGATGTAGGTCTGTGCTGCTACACACACCAGTGGTGGCAAAATGAAAGGTAAAATTGTGGTAAATTAGCCCAGTGCAACTAAGCATGGCCGTTTGAATCACCATAATGGCTTGTCATTAACTTACAATCATAATATTAAAGATCTAGTATCATATAAAAGTGTCTGCTAAAGGTGAATATTCATATATCAGCAAAGATATATTTTTTTCTGGTTTCTTAGCACTTAAGTGATGCCAGCTTCTGGGGCTAGTGAATTTATTTAGATGTCCGAAGGTTAATAGTCTAACTTTAGCCAAGTCCTTGATGACAGCATTTTCAGCCACTGCAACACAGGACAAAGAAGCAGCATTTCTACTTGCTAGTATTTCATAATTCCTGTTTGTCATCATATGTGTGCATATTTGTCACTCAGTGACCTGGAACTCTTATTTTAAAGTCAACTCTAAATGTTATTTCTAGTTATTTTATTTTAAAATTTCACTCAAGAAAGCAATGTTTGCTTAGAAAGACAGGAAGTCTTGGTCATTAAAAGTGTGAGCTTTAA
Organism: Balaenoptera ricei; assembly: GCF_028023285.1. Taxonomy (NCBI): domain Eukaryota; kingdom Metazoa; phylum Chordata; class Mammalia; order Artiodactyla; family Balaenopteridae; genus Balaenoptera; species Balaenoptera ricei. The sequence goes on from NC_082655.1 coordinate 52,442,594, forward strand.
AATCAACAAGACTGAGTTCTACTTTGGTCTAATTTAGTGTTTACCACCTATGTGACAAATAATTAAAGTGTTACATTTCTCAGCGATAAAATTATATACCTCATAATGTTTTTGTGGAGATTATCTGAAATACTCTATAAAAGTTTTAACTTAGTCTTAGTGCAAGTACATAGCAAACACTCATTAAATAACAGCTGCTATTATTATTTATCATCTTTCTGATCATTATCATCATCAGGCTTATGACTGTACTGTTAAGTATACTTCTTAGTCTCATCTAGCACTGTAATCAAGCCAATCCATATATTATATTTTTCAAGTTATATTTAGCAATATAAACAACAAAATGTTAGGTCTTATGTTTAACAATAACAACATCATTTTAAAACCTATATTTTAATTTATTTTTAATGTTGCACACTTTAATTAACATACAAATTATCTTAATTAAACCAGCATTTTCCATGAGTAACAATCTCACATACAGGTTTGTTCCCTTCTCCAGTAATTGTAGAGGAGGTGGAAATGTCCTGGAGTTTTTTATATAAAATTCCAGACTCCCTTTTGAAATTCCAGACTCTCCTTATTCAACCTCTCACTGTAGCTTTTCTCAGTTTCTAGGACTCAAGTGACCAAATGCAAAATGCATGTTTCCTCTGAGCTCTAGGTGAGCTTGTGATCCTAAAGACAAGTCTTGCCATTTAAAAAATATTTCAAATAAAAACCCATATCATCCTCAAAGGTCTAAATTATGTCTCTATATGTTATCCATTCTTATTACCTCCTTCATTGCACTTAGCATTATGAATAAATAACAAAATGTTAGGCCTTATATTTAACAATAACAATATTATTTGTTATACTCTACTTTTTATGTTACAACTTCTTTGGACAAATGTTTAGCAATTTCATAACAAGTTAAATGTATCTTCTCTATGAACAAATAACCTCATTCCTAGGTGTTTATCCAAGAAAAATAAAAACATTTATCACAAAAAACGCTAGCACATGAATGTTCATTGCTTTGGAAATAACTGAGATGTCTAGAAACAGAATAATGGATGAATAAGTTGTCGTATATTCATACAATTGACTACGATTGAGCAACTAAAGGTAACTACTGCAACAACATGACACTCTTAAGATCTAGACTCATATTACAAGTTGTTAACATAACCCTCCACTTGTATACATAATTGGCATCTCAAAACTAACTGACCAAATTAGTTCTTTCCCAAATCCTCTTCTACCTGTCTTCCTAATCCCAGTGTTATCCTCCACCATTTCTCTCTATCCAAAATTTTAGAAACGATCATTGAATCCTCTCTTTAATTCCCCCTTCATTTCTAATCCATAAGCAAGTCCTGTCAATTCTACATCCAGAATGTATCCCAAGGCCATCTATGTCTATAGCATCTACTAAAGCAACACTGTCCAGGCAAATAACGTTACTAATGTACTTAATTACCAGAACCTCCTCACTGATTTCTGTTTTGCCTCCAGAACCACATAACCAGATCCACTCCATTCTACCCATGACAGCCAAAATGACTTTTCCATATCATAGTACTCCCTTGCTTTTGGGGAAAAAAAGTCTGGTAGATATTTAAAACATAGAATTGTGCTTTTCATATTCAAGCAAAGAATTAATGGAACCTCAAAAAATGATTTGATTGTTTCTTGGAAATATCAATTTTTTTTTTTTTTTACTAAAAAATGTGGAATAGTAGCAAAAGCTACTACAAAGGGGTTATTTCACCAGAAATCTTACGTTTTATGAATATCAAGTGTATATTAGTTAGGTTGTTTATTTTTGGTGCAAAATTTAGTAAGACATTCCTTGGAATAAGAGGAAAAGTTTAATTTTAAAAGTACATCCTTTGACATACAGCAAAGTAGTTAAATATGCAGAGAAGTCCATTGGCTCTGACATAAAAATATTAAATTTGCTCAAAAGATTACAAAGACTAGCTTTCTGTAGGCATGCATCAAATCTCTTGAAAACAACAGTAATCAAAAGACACAAGAGTATAACACAAACTGCCAGATTCATCTTCCTAAAATTCATGAATTTAGTGCTCTCTTCAAGTGACTGGCATAGTTCCTTACTATGCTTTCATCAAAGATGAAATCTTCCAACTAGCCTAAACACAAACCACTTACCTGAACCTGCCTAAGTGACCAATAACTGCCTTCTCTGTCCAGTGGACCAGAGCATTTCCTCACTGCCCATACTACCTCTTCCTGTCCACATTGTTTTTCCTACTTGGGATATTTCCATTCTTCCACTTGTCCATTCTTTTAGTCATCCTATCTAAAATGCCTTTATTTTAAATGACCTATGTATCATACCAATCACTATACCTATGAACAGGGGGTGTGATAAGGAAGAATAAACTTCAGTGAGTTTATAGTCAAATGAAAATAGAAACTAAAAACAAACAAACAAAAAAGTAAGTCACATGACAAAAACCAACAGCATAACCTAAGGGCATATACGAAATATATGAGGGCACAGGGGAGATTGAGAGACTTTAGTCAGAGGAAATGAAGCTTAATTAGTTTCTTGAGAATGCATGAGAGACTTCCAAGAAACCCCAAAGGAGCTTGTCACTTCAGGTGCAGAAAACAAGATGTGTAGAGACATGGAGACAACATAAACCTGCAGTGAACTATATGTAGTCTTGCCTGGCTAACAAAAAGCATGCACTGGAGAGATGAACTCATTCATGGAGGGCCCTGAAAACAATGCAGAGAAATTTAAATTTTATCTTGTAAGGAACTAGAAATAAGTAAAGCATTTTATGCAAGGGAACTACATAATCACATTTGACTTTTACAAAAGTCACTGTAGTGACAATGTGGATGATGAACTGAGGAAGTCTGTAGATTATATACAAGGATAGGAGGTGATTATAATGTATTGACCAAAAATAATAAGAGCCTGAAAGTAAAAATTGGTAGAAGGGATGGAATGAAAAAAAAAAAAAAAAATCATTAACAATAATAACAGTAGGTAAAAATTGAGCTCTCACAATATGCTAGGAATTGTTCTGTGTTTTATATAATCTATCTCATTTAATACCAACAATGATGAATGAGGTGGGTACTGCTACTAGCTCAGTTTTTACATATAAGGGACCTGCAGCCTAGAGTCTTAGTAAATTGCTCATGTTTCTATAGCTGTAAAGTGTATGCTCTGACTCCATCACTTGTGCTCTTAAAAATGGGGCTATCATGGTCACACAGTGTGGACGGGGCACAAACATAGCTCACTACTTCTTCAGTATATGCTATAGTCTATAGAATTCTATAAAATAAGGGGACAGTGCCTTCTCTTAACTCCATGGCTGCTCTAACCCACAATGAACTTGCTCTTCTCCAAATGTCATAGTTCACCTTGTCAGGACCAGCTCCCACCTAATCATCTAATTCTGGACTGTCTTCCCCGTTTTTGTAACAAGAGTTAGTTCTGTTCCCCTGTTAAGGACAAGGAACATTTCTTACATTTTATTTCAGTGATGCCCTGCCTCCATCAAAATGTTGTCAAATAATAGAGTGTGTGTGTGTGTGTGTGTGTGTGTGTGTGTGTGTGTGTTGATTTTTTATGCCTGTTTGGAGATGTGCTTACCAAAATTCAAAAACAAAGGGCCAAATCTGTAAGAGACATGAATAGCATATAATTGTCTCAATATTTACAAGAGCAGGAGGATGGGAAAGAATACATATTTTATGTTTTATTATTTTTATTATTGTGAAATATTAATTTTGTAAGAAACATCAAGGCAACAAAGGATCCAATCTGCTAAAGGATAACGAGCAATTAGTTAAGTCAATCATGTTTTATTTTTAGAGTTAACGAGCTAACTTGATAAAGTAAAACACAAAATATTCTCAGGTTAAAGGTTTTAACTTTATATTATATTGCTCAAAGGAAACATATTTTCTCCAGTGTAGGATGTTATCAAGTCATATAACACATACTCACAATGGTTCACAAGATCCAACCAGGCAAAAATAGGGCTTCATGCAAAGTTCTCATTGTAAAAGGAAGGGCCTCAAAATATCAGTATCTATTTAATCACCTCACCTTTGGGGAAATTTTCTTCTTGCTGTCGCTATTCTAGTTCCGCTCCTTTGCTCTTTGGTGGCTACTTCCCTTTTTCCCAAATGTGGAATTTACTCAAGATTTGCTCCTTGAGTTTAGCTTTCTTTTTAATACTGTTTTTCTCAGACTTTATTTATATTTTTATGGATTTAATATCACATTTCTATGTAGACAATTTCAAAATTGATACCTCTAGTCATTTCAAGATTATATTATATACCCACCACAGCACTTAACACACACACACAAAAATTCTTACATAGTAAGTACTTTATAAAACTAGTCAATTTAACTGATTCTGTAGCATCACACACACACACACACAATAAAAAGAAAAAAAATTTCTTTTTAAAGCTAGCTTGTTGAAACTGAGTTTTTGTGTGGCAAAACCCAAGTTTAAAGAGGTATATTTCAATATCACAATTTTTCCCAAATTGGGGGGTTTCAAAAATAAATAAATAAAGTTATATGTAAGATTTCGCATGGAAACAAATAATATATATATAATCTATTACATTCTATGTGTCATGTGTATTCTATATGTATACAAACAACATGCTATTACATACATATAGACATATTACACATATAAGCTATATCATAGGATCCATACATTACATGGGATGTGTTATACCCATAACACATAGAATATTAAGTGCAATTTTTCCAGTTACTCCAAGATGTTAAACTTACATTTATATAAATTAAAATGATATAAAATAGAATATATATACATATATGTAAATATATAAAGATTAGATAGATTGATATATAGATATTTATGTAACAGAGTGCTCTGTGTAGTTTTCCTACTGTAAAAGTGACTTTTCCTGTTGCTTCAGAGTTTTAGAAATTAAAATTTCCAGGGCTTGCTTGCATAGAGATTTAGAGATTATAAAATTGGTTTTGCGAACTTTAGCTCATTTTCCATCTCAAGAGACTATAAACTGAGGTCAGGCAATTGACGGAAAAGATTGAGAGAAGTCTGTTTAGTGAGGGTTGCCAGCGTCCTGCAGTCATCTCCCTTCCTCTTTTTCCCCTTTCCCCAAAGCTCAAAGTGAGGATTGAAAGAATCTCTTTTCCCCATTTCCTGTCTGCCTACTTTTTTGCCCTCTGACTTTAAAAGAACTTAATTATAGGAATGAGATCACTAGCTAATTTAACTTAACTCCTGACCAATGCTCCACCGAATGCACAGGATGCCTTGCTAACCTGTTGATTCTTTTCCTAGATTGAAAGAAGTAAGAATGTAGAATTAAGTAGTTAAAGAATGACTAGCTCTCTACTCCCAGAAGCCTGCTTCACCATCCTGCCGGCACACCACGAGGGCAAGATAAGATCTGAAGAAAGATCATGAAGAGTCAGCCAGTCTGCATAAATGGAAAATGATGCAGAACACAACCTCCTGCCTTGATGAGTCACTGAGATTCTTTAAAAACAGTCACGGCTGAGCAGACTCTTCGGAGTTGGTCTGGGACACGGAACTACCTTCCACCAGGTTGCTGGAACTCTGAATAAAGCAACCTTTAATTTCTACCAAAACCTGTCTGCTTTTATTTCTATTATTTTTTCAAAATATTCTATCAGAACTAAGGAAAAGAATGATTTAGAGCTGTGAACTACTTATCATCCAGCTTGCAATAAAAATACATCACTGTAGCACTAATAGTTCCTGGCATGCTGTGGCAGTGATAAAACTTTTAATGGCGTTGAACAGGCATGGGGTATTGTCAGAAGAGAATGCTCAGGAAGCTACAGTATCTCAGACCTTTGAAGCAGGTGTTGGGGAATAAGTATTAACAACTATAAAAAAGAATAACAATACACAATATTGTTATACAATAACAATATCAATACAATGGGGAGAAACAATGAAAGTTTAAGGAAAATCAGTCATCAGCTTAAAGTGATGTAATCCAAGAGCTCCATGGCAGCATATAAAGAAAATTTCCTATAGTTGGAAGTCAGAAAAGTTGAGGATTGGACTCAGTAATTATAAGGATACCATAGCACCAAATAACTTTGCACTTACAACCACAGCAAATATTCTACTGAACCCTGAAACTTGGGATAGAGACTTTAAAACCTAGGACATAAAGTATCATAATTGCCACTTTTCAGTGAGAAAATATATGAATGCATTAAAAAAATTGAGTTTGTCCCATGTCTGCTTCACAGTAGCTCCACTGGGTTCATAGACCCACCTCATGGCAATTTCCATGGATTTTAAACATGTAATTTGAATGGATACTTGATGGAGGCCCCACACTGGTTTCTAGGCCTTTGCGGTAAAAACTATCAGAAAGGAAGATCAAGTGGAGACCTCTGAAATTGCTCTCTCCCTACCCTCTTCCACCTTAGCCAAGATAGTAAACCAAAACAATATCACACACATCAGCAAGATGGAAGAAGTTACAACCCAGCCCTCATCCCTCACAAAAGTAACAGTTTAATAACTATCCACAAATAAAAATAGAGTGTTGGAATACAATTTTTAAAAGCCCACAGTAAATGTCATAAATGATGTGGTAAAACCTAAAAGCTTTTCCTCTAAGATCCAGTACAAGGCAAGGATGCCCACTCTTTCCACTTCTCTTCAAAATAGTACTGAAATTCTAGACAGAGTAATTGTACAAAAAGAAGGAGGAAAAGAAGGAGAAGCAGAAGAAGGAAAGAAAGAAAGAAAAGACACCCAAATCAGAAGGAAGAAGTAAAATTACCTGTTTCCACGTGACATGATCTTATATGTAAAAAACCCCAAAAACTCCACAAAGAAAATGTTAGAAATAATAAATAAATCCAGTAAAGTTGCAGAATACAAAATCAACATGAAAAATCAGTGGTTTTTCTATACACGAGAACAAACTACACAAAAAAGAAATTGAGAAAACAATCCCATTTACAAGAACAACAAAAATAATAAAATACTTAGGAATAAACTTAACCAGAGAGATGAAAGACATATATTCTGAAAATTATAAAACAGTAATGAAGAAATTAAAGAAAACACAGACAAATGGAGACCTTCTGTGTTCACAGATAGGAAAAAATTAATATAGTTAAAATGTACATGCTACCAACTAAAATTCAACAACATATTAAAAGAATTATATACATTGACCATGTGGAATTTATCCCTGGGATGCAAGGATGGTTCAACATATGCAATCAATAAATGCAATACACCACATTCACAGAATGAAAGAATAAAAATCATATAATCATCTCAGTATATACAGAAAAAAAAATCTGACAAAATATAACAGCCTTTCTTGATAAAACCTTCAACAAATTGGGTATAGAAGGAACATGCCTCAACATAAGAAAGGCCATATAACACAAAAACATAGCTATCATCCTACTCAACAGTGAAAGATCGAAAGCTTTTCTTCTAAGATCAGCAAAAAGACAAGGGTGCAACTCTCACCACTATTTTTCAACATTGTACTGGAAGTCCTAGTTAGATATAGTCAAGACAAATCAGAAAGGACACAGTAAAATTTTTATTATTTGCAGGTGATGTGATCTTATATGCAGAAAATCCAAAAAGCTGTTGGAAATAATCAGTGAATTAAATAAAGTTTCAGGATATAAAATCAACATACAGAAATTAGTGGCATTTCTGTATACCAACAAAACTTCTGCAAAAGAAATAAACTATCCCATTCACAATAGCATCAAAAATATAAAATATAAATATTAAATATTTCAACCAAGTAATTGAAATACCTGTATCATGAAAACTGCAAGACTTTTATGAAAGAAATTGAAGAAGATACAAACAAATGGAAAGATATCCCATGTTCATGGATTGGAACAATTAATATTATTAACATGTCTGTACTATCCAAAGCCATATAATCCAAACCCAATGTAATCCCTATCAAAACTCCAATGGCATTTTTCACAGAAATAAAGCAATCCTAAAATTTGTATGGAACCACAAAAGACCCTGTATAGCCAAAGCAAACCTGAGAATAAAGAACAAAGGTAGAGGCATCACAGGTCCTGATTTCAAACTATACTACAAAGATATAGTAATCAAAACAGTATAGTATTAGCATAAAAATAGACATACTGATGGAACAGAAAAGAGAGCTCAGAAATAAATGCCATCACATACAGTCAACATATATTTGACAAAGGTGCCAAGAAAACTCAATAGGGAAAAAAAGTCTCTTCAATAAATAGTGCTTGGAAAACCCGATAAACACATGCAGAAATTGAAGTCTTATCTTACACCACAGTACAAAAATTAACTTGAAATGGGTTAAATGCTGAAATATAAGATTGCTATCGTAAAACTCCTAGAAGAATATGTAGGGAAGAAGCTTCTTGACATTGGTTTTGTCAATGATTTTTTGGATATAATACCAAAAGTACAAACAACAAATGTAATAATCAACAAGCAGAACTATATTAAACTTAAAAGCTTATTTACAGCAAAATAAATAATAAACAAAATGAAAAGGCAACCTATATAATGGGAGAAAATATTTTCAAACCATATGTCAGATAAGGGGATAATATCCAAAATATATAAGGAACTCACACAATTCAATAGCAAAGAAACAAATAACCCAATTTTAAAAATGGGGAAAGGACCTAAATAGACATTTCTCAAAGGAAGACATAAAATTGACCAACAGGTGCATGAAAAGGTGCTCAACATCACTAATCATCAAGGAAATGAAAATCAAAGCCACAATGAAATATCACCTTACACCAGTTATAATGGTTATTATCAAAAAGAAAAGATAAATGTTGGAGAAGATGTGGTGGAAAGGTGATCCTTGTACACTGTTGGTGGACAGGTAAATTGGTACAGCCATTATAAAAACAGTATGGAGCTACCCCCCAAAAAATAGTTAAAAACAGATCTACCATATGATCCAGCAATACCACTTCTGTGTAGTCATCTAAAGAAATGAGAACAGATATTGAAGAGATATCCCCATTTCCATATTTATTGTATCATTATTCACAATAGCCAAGATATGGAAACAACCTATGTGTTTATCCATGGATAAATGGAGATAGAAGATATGATATACATACAAACAATGGGATATTATTCAGTCTGAAAGAGAAGGAAATCCTGCCATTTGTGACAACACAAATGAACCTGGAGGACATTATGCTAAGTGAAATAAGCTTAACATACAAAGACAATTATTGTATGATCTCACTTATATGTGTAATCTAAAATAGTCAAACTCATTGAAGAAGAGAGTAGAATGTTGGCGACAAGGGGTCAAGTGTAGGGAAAATGGAGAGATATTGGTCAAAGGGTACAAAGTTTCCACTATGCAAGATGAGTAAGTCTTAGAGATCTAATGTGTAGCATGGTGACTATAGTCAACAACACTGTGTTGTATACTTGAACTTTGCTAGGAGAATACATATTAAGTGTTCTCACCACAAACATACAAAAATCTAACTATGTGATATGAGGGATATGTTAATTAGTTTGATTGTGGTGATCATTTCACAATGTATACATATATCAAAATATCAAGATGTATACCTTATAGATATACAAATTTTACTTGTAAATTATACATCAGTAAAGCTGGAACAAAAATAATACTACATCACAGGTAGAATGACTCAGTGCTGCCCTCATAAACCTAATTCAGGATTCAGAGGTGGTAGTCCCATTTTATTCTCATTTAATTCATGAGTTTTGTCCTTAAAAGCAAACAACTAGATCCTAGAAGATTGGAGTGGATTACTACAAAGTCAACAAAGAAATAACCCTAATTATAGCTGCTCTGCCAGAGGTGGTATTTTTTTCTAAAGAAGATTGAAAAATATTGGGTACATGGTATGTGGCCACTGAGTGGTGAGTGTATTCTTTACCATCCTTATCGAGATAGATTAGAAACATTACCCATTCATGTGTGATCAACAATATACTTTTATGTTCTTGACTCATTTTTTATCCTTGTTTGTTTTTATTGGTTTTATCCATACTCATTCTTCTTGAATCTGAGAATATTCTAAGTTTCCCTGACTTCAATCCATGCTGCTAAATAATTTGATTTTAATTGGTTTCTTTGGCTCTTTTCTCCTCTGATCGTCTTGACCACCCTAAATCCAAAATTGGATTTTTTAGCCACAATTCTAGTTGAACCAGACCTGACCCTCATGTGGGGTATCTAGACATTCAGAAAGATATTAAACTTTATTTTTTTTTACCAGCTGATAGTCTTGAAACACATATAGGCAAAGGATTTTCTTCAAGCGAGACTTTCTGATTGTAACAGAATCAACACCTTGATTACCTTAGCATTGCCCTTGAGATAAACAGCATAAGCATACATTCTTAACTTGATTTAAAAGGCCCTTCATGATCTGTCCTTGTGTTCCCTTTCTCAAATCACATGTTTCCTTTCCCTTATCTCAAAATAACCCTCCTTCTTCATTCAGTCATCCAACTACATTGGCCTTGTCTCAGTAGTCAAACATACCACAAAACACCAGCCAGTGGGCAATATGTTTTGGAAGGCATCCCTCATTAAATTGTTTTAAACACATTTCAAGTTGTGTTAAGAGTATAATTTTTATTTTTAAAAGCTGTATTATCTTGAATATTTCAGGATACACTGAGGGATATATTTAGATTTAAATATCTGGAAGAGATAAAATTTTACAATAATGATACATTGTTGCTTATTGAAAAAGCAAATATTCATTTCTTACCATTGGGTCCATTGAAGGTATGTGTATCCCAGCCAGTATAGAGTTTCTGAAGTCTTCACTGAAAACAAAGCTGTGGAAACTCTGAGGTATGAAAGAGGTTGTAGACTCATTTTCTTTAATCAGATTTTTATATATCTGTGTTCGTGGTCGAGCTAGGCCTTTCAGTATCACATAAAATCCATCATTTCCTATCACTGAAAGAAAACAAAACCAAACAAGATATACTGTAGACTTTATTTCCCAGACTCTTTGATATAAGTATGACTACAATACAGATTAAAATTGCTTCGCATTTAGCAGATTTCTTTTAGTTTAATCAATAACAGTGACTTTAATGTGGCACTTAGGCATCACAAATAATTTAGTCAAATAACAAATATAACAAAGACATGTCTACACATTTAGAATACTATTTTCTGACAGTTATTTATAGTAATAAATCCTCTTATGTAACTGATAAATTCTAGGAAAGAACCGTGGTGCCATATCAAGATTAAAAGATTTAAGACATCATGAGAAAAACAGGGCCAGAAAAGTCCTTGAACTTTTTAAATGCCCCCCACCCCACAAAAAAGTGCCTTTCTTCCTATTTTATATAAGTAACAATATATACCTACTATTAATCTTCATTTATCTTTGTTCTGGACAGAATGATGATCACTCATAGAACTGAGTAAAGAATATAGTATGAAAAGGGAAATTGTTCATTAGTAGGAAAAAGGTTTGTTTTCAGTATATCTCCTACTTCATATTGTTACTCTCCACAATCTGTCATCTAATCCCATTACATAAAGTTCAACTATGTGACTGTAGGTCTGACAGATTTATTCACTTGTGAGCATTTTGAATGAAACATAAATCAGTTTTTGTTCTTCTGAAGCCTGTCATTTTGGAGAAGAAGATCGTGGGAACTGGATGGTGTTTCTCCATTTCTCAGTCCTTTACATTTCTTCAAAGGATCAGAGCAAATTGTTCAAGCGTTGTGAGAAGATCTTTTCTTGCAATTTGCTTATTAACTTGCTGTAAATAGAAACTTTACAAATTGATTTTAATGGACAGTTGTGTTTCTTTTTATGCCCTATGACATGCCAACTTCTTGCCTTCTCTGCTTTTTTCTAAACTGAGTCCTTACTAGTGGGTTTCTTTTGGTTACCATCTATACATCGTGACTATAGATTGATTTTTTTTTTTTTTTTTGTCTTCTCTAAAGCAAGGGTTGTGTTTGTTTGGATGCCGGGGCTTAAAATAGATTCTTCCTGGGTAGCACAATATCACTTCTTATTAAACTTCTAATGTGTGTGGCAAGGGCACTGTGTAAACATCACTTTTTAAAAAAATTTTTATTTAATTTTATTTTTATTTTTTGAGAAAATAATATATTTTATTTTATTTTTTAACATCTTTATTGGAGTATAATTGCTTTACATTGTTGTGTTAGTTGCTGCTGAATAACAAAGTGAATCAGCTATACGTATACATATATCCCCATATTACCTCCCTTTTGTGTTTCCTTCCCACCCTCCCTATGCCAGCCCTCTAGGTGGTCACAAAGCACCGAGCTGATCTCCCTATGCTATGCAGCTGCTTCCCACTATCTATTTTACATTTGGTAATTTATATATGTCCATGCCACTCTCTCACTTCGTCCCAGCTTACCCTTCCCCCACCCTGTGTCCTCAAGTCCATTCTCTACATCTGCATCTTTATTCCTGTCCTGCCCCAAGGTTCTTCAGAACCTTTTTTTTTTTTTAGATTCCATATATATGTGTTAGCATACTGTATTTGTTTTTCTCTTTCTGACTTACTTCGCTCTGCATGACAGACTCTAGGTCCATCCACCTCACTACAAATAACTCAATTTCGTTTCTTTTTATGGCTGAGCAATATTCCATTGTATACATGTGCCACATCTTCTTTATCCATTCATCTGTCGATGGACACTTAGGTTGCTCCCATGTCCTGGCTATTGTAAATAGTGCTACAATGAATATCTTGGTACTCCAAAGAAGATATACAGATTGCCAACAAAAACATGAAAGGATGCTCAACATCACTAATCATTAGAGAAATGCAAATCAAAACTACAATGAGGTATCACCTCACACCAGTCAGAATGGCCATCATCAAAAAATCGACAAACAATAAATGCTGGAGAGGGTGTGGAGAAAAGGGAACCCTCTTGCACTGTTAGTGGGAATGTAAATTGATACATCCACTATGGAAAACAGTATAGAAGTTCCTTAAAAGACTAAAAATATAACTACCATATGACCCAGCAATCCCACTACTGGGCATATACCCTGAGAAAACCATAATTCAAAAAGAGTCATGTACCAGAAACATTGCTTTTTAATAGCTATTGTGTGAGCTGTATGAGAACTACATTGTAATAAGTACACTGTGTAGGGAAAAGATAATAATAGTTAGTAAGACTAGTAATGGTCTTGAGAAATTACATAGAGGAGAAAACAAGTTGGGGAAAGGGTGTATTCTAATACGTACATTTATATTCTGTTTTTTTAAATAGAGTAACTGACACTTCTTAGTATAGAATAAGAGCTATGGAAAGAAGTCCACTGTGGGAAATAATTTTATTGCAAGGGTTGCTAGTTGCCTACCCAATATGAATTCTCTCCTTTTCCTTTAGTAACAAAACCACAATTTTATGGGGTGTTGTATGTGCCAGTTTAAAAATTGCATTTCCCAGAAACTCTTACTTGTGTGGCCACGTGACATCATTCTGATTGATAAAACATTGAGAGTATCTTTGCTTTCCACATACGCACACCATCCCTTCTTCCCTGCTACCAAGAACAATGATAGGATATTGGAGCTGAAGCAAGCATCTTACCACTAAGGAAAATGCAAGGAGAATTTCAGAGGCCTCACCTGAGACCATGTGACCTCTCATTATGTAACATAAACAAACCTGAAAATTTTTATAAACTAGTGTCCTCTAGTTCTCTATTACTCACAGCTGAACACAATTTCTGTGTGGATATTGTCGGAATTTCACTTAACTCTATCCATAAAATATGTTCACCTTACTGAGGAATATAACTATTCAGTTCCTCTAGAGAAAATCTTCCTTCAGCCTTGGCCCAGTGACAGTGAATTTGACTAAATTTCTGCTTACAATGCATTAATTTTCTCATTTACATTATAAAAATATCTATAATATTAAGGAGGCCGTTAAGGAATGTAAGTAATATAGGGAATTTGAGATCCATAGAAAATATTTTTGGTCAGAAAATATCTCATGAATATTCAAGTTACTTTTAAAAGCAGTCAAATAAAGCTATTCTGGAAGCTGCTAACTCCATTTATATAAAAGACGATGCCTGTGTTTGAAATGGCAAAGGGGGCTGTATTTTAAAAGAAAAAATTTTATTAATATTAGATAACATTTTTCCTTTTTTATTGAGGTATAGTTGATGTACAATATTATATAAATTTTCAGATATACAGCATAGTGACTCACAATTTTTAAAGGTTATATTCTATTTCTAGTTACTATAAAATATTGGTTATATTCCCTGTGTTGTACTATATATCCTTGTAGCTTATTTATTTTATACAAAGTAGTTTGTACTTCTTAATCCCCTATCACTATCCTATCTTACTGCTCTCCCCTTTCTTCTCCCCAGTGGTAACCACTAGTTTGTTCTCTATATCTGTGATCCTGTTTCCTTTTGTTATATTCACTAGTTTGTTTTATTTTTTAGATTCCACATATAAGTGATATCATATAATATTTGTCTTTCCTGCTCTGACTTATTTCACTTAGCATAGTAACCTCCAACTACATCCATGTTGTTGCAAATGGCAAAACATTATTTTAATGGCTGAATAGTATTCCACTGTGTGTGTGTGTTTGTGTGTGTGTGTATATATATATATATATATATATATATAATCACATCTTCTTTACTCATTCATCTGTAGATGGACACTTAGGTTCCTTCCATGTCTTGGCAAGTGTAAATAATGCTGCTAGGAACACTGGGTGCAGTGTTCAAATTAGTGTTTTCAAATTAGTGTTTTGGGTTTTTTTTTTTTTGGATAAATACTCAGAAGTGGAACTGCGGAGTCTTACAGTTTCTTGAGAAATCTGCATGCTGTTTTCCATAGTGGCTGCACAATTTTGCATTCTTACTAACAGTGTACAAAGGTTCCATTTTCTCCACACCCTTGCCAACATTTGTTATTTCTGGTCTTTTTAATGATAGCCATTGTAGTTTTAATTTGCAGTTCCTGACAGTTAATGATATTGAGCATGTTTTCCTGTGCCTGTTGGCCATCTGTATGTCTTCTTTGGAAAAATATCTATTCAGGTCTTCTGCTCATTTTTTTAATTGGGTTGTTTTTTTTTTTTTTTTTGATGTTGAGTTGTATGAGCTGTTTAAATATTTTTAATATTTTTTTCCCATTTTTAATCCCATTCAGTAGGTTGTCTTTTTGTTTTGCCAGTTGTTTCCTTTGCTGTACAAAAGCTTTGAAGTTTAATGAGGCTCCATTTGTTTATATTTGCTTTTATTTCCTTTGCTTTAGGAGACAGATTCAAAAAAAAAATTGCTACAATTTATATCAAAGAGTGTTCTGCTTATGTTCCCTTCTAGGAATTTTATGGTTTCCAGTCTTACATTTAGGTCATTAGGTAGATACCATTTTAAATGGTCTACTATATATTGATTACTTTTTCTTTTCAAAATAAGGTACTATACATGGATCAAGTGCTGGTTTAGGAGGCCTGGATTTAGTCCAATTTTTGTGTTCATTATGTAATCTTGGGAGAGTCATATATTCCTAGGTTCAACTTCCAATTTAAAAATTGTCATGCTAGGTCAAATTATCTACATGTATTAAATGTTTTATTTTGCCAATTATTCAGTGAATATAATACATTTTTAAGTTGTTGGAATTACTATTAAAAAGCTTAAATAAATTATAAATTTCAAAATAAATATAAATAATGAAAATTTTACCAATGGAAAGGTTATTTGTAAAAATTTTGGCTAACTTTAATTAATGAACTTTTTGAAATACAGGTGAAAAAGACTTACCTAATTACAATATTTAAATTAGTTTAAAATACTTTAAATCTCATATTAAATCTCCAGAGAAATGTTTTAAGTGTTTATCTGCATTTTGAGGTCCCAATTCCATTTCTACTTTCCCTTATCCAAGAGATGATTGTGAAATTTTGAGAAAGTTAATGCAGCTTTCAAGGATGAATCTTCATGAACCGTAGGGAACACCTTAGTGCAGTGAAAGCATATCCACACTTTAGAATCAATATACACTCTTCAAGGCCATGTTTGCCTTTAAGGGAGCTATGGTCTTTACAGTAGGACTAAATGTTTTATTACTTCTATTGTAAAAGCATGTTGTTTGGACTATGGTTAATTTATAGATGGAAAAGATGCCCACTAAATTTTTCATGAGATTTAGCTACTGTATTTTTATATGTTATATGAAATTTAAACCATGACAGAAAATAAAGTCTATGCAGGCTAAGAAATGTTAAAGTTTTAGTAATCAAAAAATATTTTTCAACATTAAAAATAAATATAGTATTTTTTTTAAATGAGGAGTTATAGCGTTTTTGAGATATAACCTCATAAAAAAGTAAGAGTAAAATGATAAAATGAAAGAAATAGGAGAGAAATAACACTGCAAGACTCAGTGGACTTCAAGTAAAGAAAACAGTAAACATGACATATATATATTAAAAGACAAAAACCCCTATTCAGTCATTTCATAGAAATATTTCAAGGTTAATATAAAGGCAGATATTAACAAATTTTTTATCTGGCATCTAATTCCTGGTTCTAATTCCTGATTCTTTTAGCTTTCTGAGTTTTATGTTATCAATCATAAAAATACCCTCTGCCCAGGCCATAAAATGAGATCCAATGGAAAACTCTTGAGATAATTTGAATTAAGTAAGCTATATCTATATCTATACATCTATATGGCATATAGAGTTTACCATATGTAATATACACTGTATAAAGTATTTTATTATAGTGATATAAGTAAGCTTTATATATAGTGATCTTATAGTAATCATGTTTTAGTACCATTTTCACTTAAACTAAAAATATGTGTGTTATTCAGTATTTGAAATCATAAAATTGTTATCCTTGTTAATATTTTATTGTTTAAGAAAACAATGCACGAGAGGCTGAGAAATGGTAAATTTAAGATGCTGCCTTAAATAATGAAGCTCCAAAGAACTTATGGCCAGAAAAGAGACCAGAAGGTGCAAACAGCTGTGTGGAATTTCAGGAAAGAAACCAAAGCCTCAGCAGCAGATTGAAAGTCAGCAGCATGGTGATGAGGAATTACTACGGGGAATACTTTAAATAACAGCAGAGGGAGGGAAATGCACACATGAATAAAGAAAAGGGAAAAAGAAAGACACCTGGTTAGACTTGTTTTTTAAGTTGGATGAACAAGAGATTTGCAAAGGTCAGATATTTAATGAATTGACTGCTTTGATAGTGAAACAGATCTGAGCTGTCAGAATTAGATGTCTTAAAACTCAAGAGAAGGGTTGCAGCACAGGTAGGGGTAAACAGAGAATTTCAAAATTTTTTAATGTGTTTGAAAATATGCACTATTGAAATATGAATTACAAAGCCTTATTTAGTATAAATGATCAAATTAAAGTTGGTATTTGTCAAGGGTCGAAAGTTCATATTTTAATAGTTAATCACACATGTTTTTAAGATAACTTGAGAATACATTTAATTATAGTTTTTAAAGCTTTCTGAAAAAAATAAATAACTACTCACAAACACTAACACATAAATATACATTCATTTGGAAAATTCAACACAAGTATATGTAGAAGAAAAAGTTAACTGTTCCCCTTCACTGTTCCTCAATTCCTCTCCCCTGAATGAAGATAACAATTTTTTAAATATGTATTTTTGGAGTATCCTTCTAGATCTACTTCTATGTAGTTTTTACTGTGTATTTTTATATGTGTATACATGCACATATAATTTCAAGTTTTATATTATCATATTATTTATATAATTCTGCAATTGTTCTGTCTTTATTTATTGTCCTTAATAAGTTTCTACATCAATGTATATAAATCTACCTCATTCTTTTTAACCTCTGACTAGAATTGTAGAGAATAAATGTATCACAATATATTGTCTTCTATTAAAGGATACTTAGGTTGCTTACATATTTTTTACCATAAGAAGTATAATTTCAGAGATTTATGATAGAACAAATTAATTTTTTAATTACTAACCTCAAGCTAATGGCAAAACACTGTTGAATGTTTGTTCTTTCTTCCCTTTCAGAATCATTTATCCTCTGCAAAACGCCTATGATTTAATTTTCACTGCTTGATGTTGGATTAAATGAAACTAATTATGAGAGAGGACTGTTGGGGAAACTCTGAAAATATGTAAGTATTTTCAATAGACACATGTTCTCCAAAATTCCAGTTTGATTTTAAATGCCATGATCCTGATGAACCACTTTATAAAAACAGTGGCATAGTGAATGGAGAATAATTTAGCATTAAGGCTAAAGTGTGTTTGAAGCTCAGTTCTAATCAGGAACACTCCGCATGACATTTTGTGCCCTAGGGTCCTCATCTGCAGAGAATAATAATAATAATATCTACTTTTATTTGATACTGTGTGGAATAAATAAGGAATGTTCCTCACCCAAAGATGTATTAAATAAATTTAGTTCCTTTTTTCTAATAGACACTCAATAAATGCAAAAAAATGATGTTGAATTCTGTTGGTTTAGGTTTGTGTGTGACTCTGTGTGTTGTTTATTTGTATGCCACCCCCCAAAAAATTAAAATACAAAATACTTCTATTAATGCATCCAATATATCCTTAGTAAAGGGACTAGAAATTAAAATTGGGAAACTAAACTAAAATCTGTCTGAAGAGTTTTTTTCACAGTATCTGGATCAGTCAAATAATCACTTTGACCACTTGCTGTCTTAACCGTGAAAACCAAAGCTAGATTGTTATTAAATGTGTATATCAACGAGTGGTTTTCAAAGTGTGGTGCGCAGGCTAGAAGCATCCTCTGGAATGTTATTGGAAATGCAAATTAAGCTCCATCACAAACCTACTGAACCAGAAACCTTAGGGGTTTAATACAGCAACACATTTCAGTGTGTCCTCTGGGGGATTCTGATGCATGCTCAAAGTGGAGAAACACCACTGTATATCTTTAAAACATAAACACTAAAATGTGAAATGTTATTCATTTCACTACTTATAACTTTACAAATGAAATACATCCAAACAGTACATTTTAACAAGTCAAGTGAAATTATGAATATTATAATGATAGAGAACTCAAAATAGTGATGCACGTTTTGTCTTGCCAAATTTCCCTCCAGATTAGTCTGTTACCTGTGCTTCCTTTTACCCAGGTTTCAGAAATGACATTCTTACTAAGTATTTTCAGATGCTCATCAATTAAATGAGAGGTTAAATCTGGAATTGTTCTCAGCATCTTCCACACAGCGTTGTGTTCAGATGGCGTCCTGTGAATGGGCCTTAAAAAAAAGATTGCAAACTGAGACTACCACATAAATACAAAGAAACAAACAAACCAAAAAATCCTCAATTTTTGAGCTTCCAAATTTGTATTTCCTTTTTTTCAGCGTTGCTAAGGATAAGTGATGATGTTTTCTTTTGTCTTAGTAATCTTTATAATTTGTTCTCCTTCCAAGATAAAGAGGTACCTCCATGAAACTTTAAACTTTAGGATATTACATTGTGCCTTTACCTTCCTTTTATGTAAAACTCAGTGTTTCAATTTTAAGATTATACCTCTCATTATTAGTCATTATAATAATAAAGACCTCTTTTAGACAATAAAATGATTGATGTCTTATTTTATTCTTGATTTTTAGGTACTATTAAAGTTAGAGCAAATGAATATGTAATTTAACGTTTGAGAATACAAATTTTAAGTGAAAAGATGCATATGTAATTTTAAATAAAACATAGTTTTCCCATGAAGGATGACATTTATTTACTTTTAATCATTAAATTCACTATTTAATAAATATAATACCATAATCAAGAAACAAAATTCATGTTGATTCTAAGTTTTCAAGGGACTAACCCAGCTACCATGCCATTGCTAAATGCTCAGTATTTTTAAAAAATCTATTGTGAAAAATCAGTTTAGCAGTAGTAAGGGAATTCAGAGTACTCACATATATGTAGGTTTGCCAGAAACAGTCCCAGTTTAGGTGTGATATTCTATTGGCTCATCTGTTATGCATGTGTTTATGTGTGCATGTTTACTGATCACATTATAAATTGGGTTGTTTTTTTTTTTTAGTATTGTTGTGTGTTGTAGCAAAAAAAAGTTGGAAAACACTAATTTAGTAGATAATTTAAGAAATACTTTTGAGAAAACTAGCTCCCCACTTAATATCATTTAAAAGTGTGTACTTCAGATGTAATAATAAAGAATTAGTATTCAAAAATGGCATGGTATTATAACCAAATCCTAAAAAAATGTCATTGATTTAGCCACCAAACAGGGGATGACAAGGAAATAATATCACAGATTTTAAAATGGACATACATTTTTAGTGGCAAAATATTTGAAATATCAGTTGCCTGAAGTAATTTGGAAGGTAGACCAAGTGCCTAAGAAACTGGCTGCTTCACAGAAAATAGTTGGAAAAAGCTAGAAAGTTATTGGGTTTTGTTTGCTCAATGTTAGTTGTTCGTAGCAATGTATTATTAGCTGGATAAAACTGACCAGTTACCAAGCATAAATGGAAAGGAATAGAGAAGATCCAGAAATGTGTGGCATGATTTTAAAAGCCATGTCATTAGATGAATATAATAGTCGTTTTTACCTGTATGGATGAGTAGACTAATGTTTTTCATCAAATTGGGAAGCTTTGGCTATTCTTTCTTCAAATATTCTCTGTTCCTTTTCTCTCTTCTCTCCTTCTGGGATTCCCATTGTGTTGATTCTGGTATACTTGGTGGTGTCCCATAGGTCTCTGTTCATGTTTTTCATTCTTATTCTTTCTCTTCTCTGACTGGATAATCTTAATTGATATATCTTCTTCAAGTTTGCCAAACTTCTCTTCTGCCAGATCAAATCTGTTGTTGAACCTCTAGTGAAGTTTTTATTTCCGTTATTGTACTTTTTAACTCCATAATCTCTATTTGGACCTTTTTATGCAGTTTCTTTTTATTGATATTATCTATGTGGTAAGACATTATTGTCATACTTTCATTTAATTCTACAAAGTCTGTATTCCCTGTGTGCAGCTACCTAAATCTCTGTTTATTTCACTTAGTAGTCATCTAATAATTGTTTGGAAATTTTCTTAAATGCCTGAACCATTAAGTCCCCCAACTTTTGCTGATGGGCAGGCTGTGTGTTTTCGTGCTCTACTTTAATTCATTAGACACTGTTTCCTTTATTTCTTTGAACCTATCATAATAGTAGATTTAAAATCTTTGTCTTACTAAGTCTAACACTGTAATCCTCTCAGGACATTGTTTGCTCTTGGCTGCTTCTTTCCCTGCATATGGGACACACTTTGTTGTTTCTTTGCATGTCTCATAATTTTTGTTTAAAATTGAACATTTTAGTGAATGTGGCAAATCTAGGAATAACCTTACCCCTCCTTTCCAGGGTCAAATAACAACAATGCACAATGAATGAGGTTTTTTAAGGGAGTTGCCAGACAAATCACAATGTGGCAGTGCTTTGGGAGTGGGTTTTTTGAGGATCTCTTAACCAGTCTGCCCTTTAGGAGCTGCAGAGCTGCTAGGTCTTAAAGGCTATTACAGAATTGGAGACAAGAGGATTAAAATAGGTCAAAATAAAAAGCTACAAACCCTGCTAATTTTCTTGAATAAATATGCCTCATGTGGTTTCATGCATCTGATTAATTTCAGAGTTCTGAAAAAATTTGTTTTGACAATCTTTCTCAGTACTTCATTGCTTGTATGAAGGAGCAGATATACAGAGGTCTTCACTCTGCCATTCTAGAAGCCCTGCACTCCACATTGAATCTTAAATCCTCTGATGGATAGCAACACCCCTAATTTCTTCCCACAGATCAAAGTCAACATAGATGACAAGCAGTAGGAAGTTCATGTGACCACTGTGAGTGGGACAATCAAAAATATTTTGGAAATAACATTACTAACAGAGGACATTAAAAGAAATAATATTTAAATGTCTGGAAGTCACTCAAAAATTATAACTATTAGTTTGAAAAAAAGAATGGGCTTGTAATTTACATATTCTGACTAAAAATGCAAAACATTTTTTCCTTCAACTAACTTAATCTTGCTCTGAAAATCTTATTCCTGTTAAATTCCTATTTTTTAGTTACTTCTGCCTTTCCTACATAGGCACTCAAGAACCTTCAAATACTTGGATTACCATACTTGGAAGAGGAAGAAACAAGAGGAACTGTAACATACTGCTTTAATTACCACTATTCTTACATTGCTTTTGCTGCCCCACTTGGGCACTGGTCTTAAGGTTGTCTGAGGCTCCGCCCTGACAAATGATGTGCAGTTCTGAAATTCCCCCAGAAATTTTTCAGTGGAGTCTAACATACACCCCTGTGATGGTAAAACAAAATATTCAGGTCTGAAAACTTGGCCTCCACTTCCACTCTTTAAACGGGACTTCACTTTTCTTTCAATCTCTACATTTCTTGTTTGGCCGGAACTTTTACATACATCATACCCACTCCTTCTTACCACATCTTCCTGACCTACTCTTAATGCAGTGACAGAAACTAAATTAACAAAAAGGAAAAATTCATATATTGAGAAAAACTATAATGTTCAAACTATTACTAGTAAATAAAGAGTTGTTTAATAGTGTCTTTCTTATCATTATCATCATTATGAATTATCAGACCACTTACAATGGTGTGAAAAAAGTGTTATTTCCCTTGTATTTTCATTTACTCACCTTTATTTCTATTTCTAGCCCCAATTCCAACTGATGACAAAAAGCAACATTTTAAAATATTCCAAGTATTTCAGGCATTACAAATGGAAATAAAATAATTATAGGATTCTTTTTCTACTCCTTTCTCTCCTGGTGATCATCTCAAACCTAGGAGCTTATAAAGAGTCATGATAAGTTGGTAACTGGCTTCTGATCACCAGCACTTATGTGCATTGACATCTGCTGAGTTCTAACTATTATGTATAGCCATTGGAATCCATGCTTTCACTGAATTCCTAAATGTTTCAAGTTGTAGGTACACATGATCTATATTTTGTAAAACTCTTGTAAACCTGTTGATTTTTTCACTCTCCACTAATACATCATACTTCTTGCAAATAAAGAGAGAGTTTGATTGTTTCAGGAAATATCTTTGCAGCTGGGGAAAATGGTTAGGGCTCTCTTAAAGTGTCTATAACCTTAATATTAATAATTTACTCAGATGTGTACATTAAATGGAGTTTCTGAATTTTTTCTTCAATTAGTCTAGTTTTTTTAGAATCCCTAATCTACTAGGTTGAAGAGTAAAGCAAAACAAAAAAAAAATCCTTGCACTGTCTCTTAATAATATGACAAATCTTGTAATATACTCTCTATTTAATTTAAATGTTGAGACTACAAAAAGTTCCAACACTGGCTGCCTCACATGGTCTTTTTCAAAGGACTTAGACTCTTTAGTAAAATTGCTTAGTCTACCAGAGTTACTCCACTCACAATACTTCTCCCCAGGAAGGGATTCAAGTGTATAAGGGGATTTATTGGGTCCTTGTGGCAGTCGTTAGAGGAACAGTTGGACAGCATGTGCTGAAAATTTTGTTGAAGAAATAAAATCAACTTATATTACAGGGCACATAAATAGAGCCACTTAACATGTGTAGGATGTTTGCCAACAAAACAGTAGTAAATTGGAACACTAAGGTGCAAGTAGGGAGAGAGAGAAAGTGGTGGAATATGCTATAAGAAACAATATTTAGGGACCATTCTCTCCACCAGAAATCTTACACAAGACACTGAACCAAACTGACTCACTGGGGGCAGACACCAAAAACAACGAGAACTACAAATGTGCAGCCTGGGAAAAGGACACCACAAACACAGTAATTTAAGCAAAATCAGAAGACAGAAAAACAAACAGCAGATAAAGGAGCAATGTAAAATCTCAACAGACCAAACAAATGAAGAAGAAATAGGCAGTCTACTTGAAAAATAATTCAGAGTAATGATAGTGAAGATGATACAAAATCTTGGAAATAGAATGGAGAAAATACAAGAAACCTTTAACAAGGACCTAGAAGGACTAAAGAACAAACAAACAATGAGGAGCAACAAAATAAATGAAACTTAAAATTCTCTAGAAGGAATCAATAGCAGAATAACTGAGGCAGAAGAACGAATAAGGGCCCTGGAAGATAAAATAGTGGAAATAACTATCACAGAGCAGAATAAAGAAAAAAGAATGAAAATAATTGAAGACAGTCTCAGAGACCACTGAGACAACATTGAACACACCAACATTCGAATTATAGGGGTCCCAGAAGAGGAAGAGAAGAAGAAACAGGCTAAGAAAATATTTGAAGGGATTATAGTTGAAAACTATAATCAAGTCCAGGAAGCACAGAGAGTCGCATACAGGATAAATCCAAGGAGAAACACACCAAGACACATATTAATCAAATTATCAGAAATTAAATACACAGAAAATATATCAAAAGCAGCAAGGGAAAAACAACAAATAACATACAAGGGAATCCCCATAAGGTTAACAGCTGATCTTTCAGCAGAAACTCTGCAAGCCAGAAGGGAGTGTCAGGACATACTGAAAGTGATGAAAGGGAAAAATCTACAACCAAGATTACTCTACCCAGCAAGGATCTCATTCAGATTTGACGGAGAAATTAAAACCTTTACAGACAAGCAAAATCTAAGAGAATTCAGCACCATCAAACCAGCTTTACAACAAATGCTAAAAGAACTTCTCTAGGCAGGAAAAAAGAGAAGGAAAAGACCTACAAAAACAAACCCAAAACAATTAAGAAACTGGTAATAGGAACATGGATATTGATAAATAAATGTAAGTGTAAATGGATTAAATGCTCCAACCAAAAGACATAAACTGGCTGAATGGATACAAAAACAAGATCCCTATATATGTTGTCTACAAGAGACCCACTTCAGACCTAGGGAAACATACAGACTGAAAGTGAAGGGAAGGAAAAAGATAGTCCATGAAAAGGGAAATCAAAAGAAAGCTAGAGGGGCAATTCTCATATCAGACAAAATAGACTTTAAAATAAAGACTATTACTCTTGTAAGAAGAAGGACAATACATAATGATCAAGGGACCAATCCAAGAAGAAGATATAGCAATTGTAAATATTTATGAACCCAACATAGATGCACATCAATACATAAGGCAAATGCTAACACCCATGAAAGGGGAAATTGACAGTAACACAATCATAGTAGGGGACTTTAACACCCCACTTTCACCAATGGACAGATCATCCAAAATGAAAATAAATAAGGAAACACAAGCTTTAAATGATACATTAAACAAGAGGGATTTAATTGATATTTATAGGACATTCCATTCAAAAACAACAGAATACACATCCTTCTCAAGTGCTCATGGAACATTCTCCAGGATACATCATATCTTGGGTCACAAATCAATCCTTGGTATTTTTAGAAAATTGAAATTGTATCAAGGATCTTTTCTGACTACAATGCTATGAGACTAGATATCAATTCCTGGAAAAAATCTGTAAAAAATACAAACACATGGAGGTTAAACAATACACTACTAAATAACCAAGAGATCACTGAATAAATCAAAGAGGAAATCAAAAAATACCTAGAAACAAATGACAATGGAAACACGATGACCCAAACTTATGGGATGCAGCAAAAGCACTTCTAAGAGGGAAGTTTGTAGCAATACAATCCTACCTCAAGAAACAAGAAACATCTCAAATAAACAACCTTATTTTACACCAAAAGCAATTAGGGAAAGAAGAACAAAAATACCCCAAAGTAAGCAGAAGGAAAGAAGTCATAAAAATCAGATTAGAAATGAATGGAAAAGCAATGAGGGAAACAATAGCAAAGATCAATAAAACTAAAAGCTGGTTCTTTGAGAAGATAAACAAAATTGATCAACCATTAGCCAGACTCATCAAGAAAAAAAGGGAGAAGACTCAAATCAATAGAATTAGAAATGAAAAAGGAGAAGAAACAGCTGACACTGCAGAAATACAAAGGATCATGAGAGATTACTACAAGCAACCTTATGGCAATAAAATGGACAACCTGGAAGAAATGGACAAATTCTTAGAAAAGAACAACCTTCCGAGACTGAACCAGGAAGAAATAGAAAATATAAACAGATGAAACACAAGCACCGAAATTGAGACTGTAATTAAAAATCTTCCAACAAACAAAAGCCCAGGACCAGATGGCTTCACAGGCGAATTCTATCAAACATTTAGAGCAGGGCTAACACCTTTCCTTCTCAAACTCTTCCAAAATGTAACAGAGGGAGGAACACTACCAAACGCATTCTATGAGGCCACAATCACCCTGATACCAACACCAGACAAAGATGCCACAAAGAAAGAAAACTACAGGTCAATATCACTGATGAACATAGATGCAAAATCCTCAACAAAATACTAGCAAACAGAATCCAATAGCACATTAAAAGTATCATAGACCATGATCAAGTGAGGTTTATCCCAGGAATGCAAGGTATCTTCAATATACGCAAATCAATCAATATGATAAACCATATTAACAAATTGAAGGAGAAAAAACATATGATCATGTCAATAGATGCAGAAAAAACTTTCAAAAAAATTTAACACCGATTTAAGATAAAAACCCTCCAGAAAGTAGTCATAGAGGGAAATTACCTCAACATAATAAAGGCCTTATAAGAGAACCCACAGCCAACGTCATTCTCTCACCACTATTATTCAACATAGTTTTGGAAGTTTTAGACACAACAATCAGAGAAGAAAAAGAAATAAAATGAATCTTAATCAGAAAACAAGAAGTAAAGCTATTACTGTTTGCAGAGGGCATGATACTATACATAGAGAATCCTAAAGATGTTAGCAGAAAACTGCTAGAGCTAATCAATGAATTTGGTAAGGTTGCAGGATACAAAATTAATGCACAGAAATCTCTTGCATTCCTATACACTAATGATGAAAGATCTGAAAGAGAAATTAAGGAAACACTCCCATTTACCATTGCAACAAAAAGAATAAAATATCTAGGAATAAACCTACCTAAGGAGACAAAAGACCTGTATGCAGAAAATTATAAGACACTGATGAAAGAAATTAAAGATGATACAAGTAGATGGAGAGATATACCATGTCCCTGGATTGGAAGAATCAACATTGTGAAAATGACTCTACTACCCAAAGCAATCTACAGATTCAATGCAATCCCTATCAAACTACCACTGGCATTTTTCACAGAAGTAGAACAAAAAATTTCACAATTTGTATGGAAACACAAAAGACCCCGAATAGCCAAAGCAATCTTGAGAACGAAAAATGGAGCTGGGGGAATCAGACTCCCTGACTTCAGACTATATTACAAAGCTTCAGTAATCAAGACAGTTTGGTACTGGCACAAAAACAGAAATATAGATCAATGGAACAGGATAGAAAGCCCAGAGATAAACCCACACACATATGGTCACCTTATCTTTGATAAAGGAGGCAAGCATATACAGTGGAGAAAAGACAGCCTCTTCAATAAGTGGTGCTGGAAAAATTGGACAGGTACATGTAAAAGTAAGAAATTAGAACACTCCCTGACACCATGCACAAAAATAAACTCAAAATGGATTAAAGACCTAAGTGTAAGGGCAGACACTATCAAACTCTTAGAGGAAAACATAGGCAGAACACTCTATGACATACATCACAGCAAGATTCTTTTTGACCCAGCTCCCAGAGAAATGGAAATAAGAACACAAATAAACAAATGGGACCTAATGAAACTTAAAAGCTTTTGCACAGCAAAGGAAACCATAAACAAGACCAAAAGACAACCCTCAGAATGGGAGAAAATATTTGCAAATGAAGCAACTGACAAAGGATTAATCTCCAAGATTTACAAGCAGCTCATGCAGCTCAACAACAAAAAAACGAACAACCCAATCCAAAAATGGGCAGAAGACCTAAATAGACATTTCTCCAAAGAAGATATACAGATTGCCAACAGACACATGAAAGAATGCTCAACATCATTAATCATTAGAGAAATGCAAATCAAAACTACAATGAGATATCACCTCGCACCAATCAGAATGGCCATCATCAAATCTACAAACAATAAATGCTGGAGAGGGTGTGGAGAAAAGGGAAGACTCCTGCACTGTTGGTGGGAATGTAAATTGATACAGCCACTATGGAGAACAGTATGGAGGTTCCTTAAAAAACTACAAATAGAACTACCATACGATCCAGCAATCCCACTACTGGGCACGTACCCTGAGAAAGCCATAAATCAAAGGAGTTATGTACCACAATGTTCATTGCAGCTCTATTTACAATA
Source organism: Balaenoptera ricei (assembly GCF_028023285.1). Taxonomy (NCBI): domain Eukaryota; kingdom Metazoa; phylum Chordata; class Mammalia; order Artiodactyla; family Balaenopteridae; genus Balaenoptera; species Balaenoptera ricei. Next base: position 52,470,996 of record NC_082655.1, read on the forward strand.
GCCAGGACATGAAAGCAACCTAAATTTCCATTGACAGATGAACAGATAAAGATGATGTGGCTCATATATACAATGGAATACTACTCAACCTTAAAAAGAAATGAAATTGAGTTATTTGTAATGAGGTGGATTGGCCTAGAGTCTGTCATACAGAGTGAAGTAAGTCAGAAAGAGAAAAATAAATACCATGTGCTAACACATATATACGGAATCTAAAAAATAAAATAAAAAAGAATATTCTGAAGAACCTAGGTGTTGGACAGGAATAAAGACGCAGGCATAGAGAATGGAATTGAGGACTCGGGGAGCAGGAAGGATAAGCTGGGATGAAGTCAGATAGTGGCATTGACTTATCTATACTACGAAATGTAAAGCAGATAGGTAGTCGGAGGCAGCCCTATAGCACAGGGAGATTAACTCAGTGCTTTGTGACCACCTAGAGGGGTGGGACAGGGAGGTTAGAAGGGAGACGCAAGAGGGAGGAGATATAGGGACATATGTGTATGTATAGTTGATTTACTTTGTTATAAAGCAGAAACTACCACACCTTTGTAAAGCAATTATACTCCTATAAAGATGTTAAAATATCGACCAATCAATCAATATATAAAGAAAGAAAGAAGCAGCATTTAACTGAGAAACAAAGAGTTTTATTTCTTCAAGGACACATAGCTAATGGTGATTAGAAAGAAAATGAAATACTGAAAATTACTAAGTGAAGAAGAAATCATGCTAACACACAAACACACACACACACACACACACACACACACACAAAGAGGAGGAATTCTGAATACAAGAAAGATTTCATTCAGGAGGAGTTGCCAAAAGGCCCATGAAGGTCTCTAAAATTGAAAGTAAACTTCAGAGATGCTGATTAATTTTTACTTCTCAGTGACCTATAGACATCAAAGAAAATATCTTTAGTTGCTGTCATAAAGCAATCAATTTTTAACTGGAATTAAATATATTTGGAGATAGAGTTGATTCATGTATTTGAAGAGCTGTCAAATTAAAGAAGGATTAATATTATTGTGTCTGGCATTTTGAGTAGAAGGTATAAAGAGGTCACTTTTTTCGAATTAAAAAGCACAAATAAAATATTAAAGAAAATAAAACATACCCTTGGGGATGTATATAAAAATTCAAATATTAGCTCCCTATCAAAGTCCTCCTGCTGTCTGAGGTCAAATTTTCTTTTAATAATAGTTAAAAATAACCAACCAAACAGAAAGCAACAGGGGGCTCAGTCTCATGTACTGTGGGAAACTTGATAATCCTCTAATATCCCTGAGAATGTGGGGGAAGTTTATGTTTCTTCCAGTTGCTTCTTGTTGTTCTCCTATTTTCACTGAATACTTAAGCTCTGTTCTGGACAGCAGAATTTGCTGTGGTCGGTTTTATTTTATTTACTTTTAAAAAACGTCTTATCTGTCCCACATATGATATTCATATCAGATAGAGAACAGATTACCACTTGTTTTTAATTTTGAATATTTTCACTAATGTTATCAAGTGATTCTCTTACAAGGATTGGACAAGAGCAGTGGCGTTCAAACACACACACATACACACAGTCACAGAGCACTTTGTTCAAACTAAATCTTACATAGACTGTATATAAATAAGAACTACAGTAGTTTAAGGAGTGGGAGGATAGGTCAGTTTCCATACCAGACCCATGTCTCCCCCTACACATCTGAAGGAGCAGTGAGAAATCCACAGAGCTGATATAGAATTATGGGAAAATCAAGGTTCCTTTCAACACGGATGTTCTATTATTTTATTTAGTTGATTGCCCACTATTTTTTTAAAATTCTTTATATTATCATACACTTACAAGGAATTTTATTTTCTAAATCCAACCTCCTCCTTTTAAAGTAAGAAATCTAAGGCTTAGATATGTTAAGTAAATTGTTCAAGGTCACACAGATAATAAATTGTAGAGCCAGGTAGTCTCACTCTGGACCCTCAGGGTTCCCAACAACTTAGCCACCACAGTTAGCCAAATCTTCATTATAGTCGCTTTCATTTTTTTGAGTTATTGGGCTAATTGAGTTAGGGCAGATTTTATTCCAGGTTTTGCTGAGCCTGACAAATAAAATAAAGAACATAAATTTATAAATTAAAAATTTGGAACAAACGTGAATATTTATTTAGAAAGGGAAGCAAGGACAATAAATTATCATTACAAATTTTTAAAAGCTACACAATTTCAGAACACCACAAAATCCAGAAAAATAATATAGTATTTTTATTAATTAGTTGTATATCTATTATATTTACTTTTCTAAAATTTTTACTACGTTTCTTATATATTTTTACCTCTTTGTATGACATCAATTTTATATCATTTTTATTGAAAAGAATATTCTCTCAAGCTTGGTTGGTAAAATGTTTTTAATTATTCTTAATAATTTAGAAATGTTTCTTTTTTAAACATTAGAATTCCTGTCAAATTTAGGAAAATCTAAGTCCACATTTCTTTCATGTGTGGGCTTTAAGATTTGAAAAGCTTTTCCATGGATTCAATTCTCTCATCATACATTTCAAAGTATGTACCATTCGACTGCCAACATGTTTCTGGTACCAGGTTGCCATAGAATGGTTGTATATGGTGATGACAGCTCTGACCCATGTCAAGATGCTGTTGGGTCCAGTCAGTGAGTGATAGGGTTAATCCTGACAGCCATTCATACACTAGGACAGCGAGCAATAATAACTTGCATGTACAGCAATGACTAAGAACCAAAAATTAAATCCCACCAGACTGAAATGAAAAGTATCTTTAACTCAATTTTCCCTAAACTGAATCCACAAAATGCCAGAAGCCACTCCAGTGCCAGGTGTCATGAATGTGTAAGAAAAGAAAGTTGACAGGCTAAGAGAAAACAAGTGATTAAAGTTAAAATGTCTTCCTTTTCAAACGTTACAAAAATTTATGAGCATGTGAATACATTTCTAAGGCCTCTCTCAGGTCCGAGGAAGGAACCTATGCAAATCAAATGACAGGCCTAAAGCTTAAGCTTCATTACCTTTAGGTTATGGTCTGAGTTAAGGTCTAGTCATTAAGCCAAAGAAACAGTACAAAGAAAATAGCATTATAATCAGACTGGATTTAAAACTGAAGTCTTTGAATCTGGAGTGAAAAGAGGTAGAAATTTTATAAAGGCATGAAATTGAGGAACACAGAGCAAAGTAAAGGTATGGGCCTAAATCAAAGACCATGGAGGAATTTGCTCAGATTTACAATTTGGGGGAAAAAATGGTGGAAATTATAGTGTGGATTATCAGCTGGGAGTAGAATACCAGGGAGTGTGTTCCATTTGTTTATATCTGCCCCTAGAGCACACACCCGGTGCACCAAGCCATGGGAGTTCCTCAGGGAACCCAAAAACTTGCTGTAATTTGACGGTATCATGTGTGGGAATACAAAAACATTTTCAGAGGCTTCACAGCTAAAATTCCTAGGTTTTAGCAAGAATATAACATTTGATCAAATGTTCTGTGAACCACAGATTATTGGGATAGAAAAATCCAGCTGGAAACGTCACTTTAATTAAAGGATGCCTACACACATATGCTTGGACCTCCATAATAGTTTTAAAAGCAGCATTTATGACAGTAACTATATTATTTAAAACAGTTAAAAATGTGATTTTTCCCCAAATGTCATTTATTTTTATCCATTTTCCCATTATGCTTTCAAGTAGTCCACTATAAAATTATTTTCCTGGAATCTAGTGTGTACCTGAATTTTTCTTGTATCATTAATATGTACATCACCTTCTGTCTGACTTGAAATTGGATTGCCGAATCAGTCAAGGATGAATGAACAGAATAACAATATATTTTATTTGCTTATCCAAATTCAGATGACAAATATTGATCATTATCAGTTTTTCCAGAAATTAGGTTTGGTCATTCATGAAGAGCAGACATCAGAGTTACAGTATGATTTGGATTCTCTTTGCTATTCTTATACACAGTTGAAAATTAAAAGATTAGTGACAGCAACTGTAACTCTTCTTTTCAAGCTTAAAACATATATATTTTTTGATTAGAAAATAGACTTTTTAAAAAAATGTCTCTCCTTGTTGTTTGAAGTGGATGAGCTGGGCTTTTCCATGGGAGAGAAATTAAAAGACATATACCTCCAAAATAAAATAGCAGATCTCCTTTCATTTCACAGGGACACGATTGAAGAAAATAATAAACCAGTCTGTTGATTGAAATTTTTAGGAGGAGGGATCATAAAACAATTTTCAAAGAACTTAATTTATCTACATATTTATGAACCCAACACCAAATTTGAGAATTTTGAGAATCCTCAGGAAAAGTACCTCATCAAAGAGCACTTTCTTTCACACACTCAGTTCCTGAGACCTGAGAGGTTAACAGTAGCAACACAAAAAGGGCATAAGTAAGGCCTCAAAATATTTCAAAAGTCACCTGCATTCTCACTTCCTAAACACAGTCAGCAGCAGTAAATAAGATAACCATGGATTACCAAAATAGACAGATGTTTAGAAATTCTATTTAAGGTTCTCTACATCTTTTCTCCTTACACATTTGAAAGAGCTGTTTCTAAGACACAAAACTGATGTGATGGATTTCTCTGTAAGAGAGACAGACAAGCAATTTTGTCAGGAATCTTAATTATTCTTAACTTAATCACCTTATTTCTCTTCTTGGTGCTCAGAAGAATGTAATTACTACATGTCAGAATCAGAAGGCAAGAAATAGCTTATACCCACATTTGGATTTTTGAGGTCAGCTTAAAAAAGAGCCCCTATTCTCTGATCATTCATTCATTTCTTTATTTAGCAAATAATTTTGTGCAATGATTAATTTTCAGGTATTATACTAAATGTTGGCATACAACAAAGAAAAAGATAAATATGTTCCTTGCCTTACACAACATAAAATCCAGTGGGGAAGTCATATATTAAAGGAAACTTATATCTGTGAAACTGCTATAAAACTGCTATAAAAGGTAGAGTAATAGAAAATGGAAAGTAATAGAGAGACATATCTAGTCTAGTTGGGTCAAAAATATTCCCCAGAAATGATAGCAATATAAACTGACACCTGAAGAATAAGTTGGGCAATGGGGAAAGGTAGGATATCAGTGTTGAAGGTACAAGGAATTGCATGTCCAAAGGTCCAGAGTCAAGTATTCAAGAAACACTGGGGCTTCCCTGGTGGCGCAGTGGTTGAGAATCTGCCTGCTAATGCAGGGGACACGGGTTCGAGCCCTGGTCTGGGAAGATCCCACATGCCGCGGAGCGGCTGGGCCCGTGAGCCACAACTGCTGAGCCTGCGCGTCTGGAGCCTGTGCCCCGCAACGGGAGGGGCCGCGATGGTGAAAGGCCCGCGCAACGCGATGAAGAGCGGTCCCCGCACCGCGATGAAGAGTGGCCCCCACTTGCCGTAACTGGAGAAAGCCCTCGCACGAACCGAAGACCCAACACAGCCAAAAATAAATAAATAAATAAATAAAGTAGCTATAAAATTAAAAAAAAAAAAAGAAACACTGAAGGCCCAGAGGAATCAGATCAGAGAGGGCAATGAGGAAATTGGACACTAAATGAGGCCCAAGTGACAGGAAAGGCAAAATCCTAGGGGGCATTGTAAACTCTGTTAAGAATTTTAGACTGTGTCATAAGAAAAGGTAAAGTCATCCAAGGGCTTTCACCAAGAGTAATAACTACAAGGATTTACATTTTTGAAAGTTCACTCTGGCTATGCAGAGGAGGGTGGGTTATAGTATTGTAAAACTAATGCACTGAGATCAGTTAGAAGGCTATTACAGCAGATTGTACAATGAACAATTCCATCTAGTAGGTCAAGTTTTAAAAATTAGTTTGGAATATATTTAGTGAGCTAAATAGGTCAAGGAAAAAGCAGTACAATTCCATGTCAAGAACACTTTTCCACGGGAGTAACATTGGTATCACCAGTAGTATCAATATCATAACTGGAGAGACTCCTTTTGTCAGGATGACTGATTGATAATGCCAGTTTAAAATTTTTCCAGTCCAAAATAATCTGTTATGTTTAGTGTCTTGAATTTGTGACTACGTTTCAGTAACTATCAAAATGCTAGCCAGAAAAAAATAAAATATAAGAAATACTCTATCATTCCCCACTTTAGAAAATATTTTAGCATATTTTCATATTAGGAACAAGGAAATCTACAAACTTAAATTTTATTAGGTTAGTTCTAACTTTTCCATAATCAGAGGGAAAGTATATGCTTAGCAAAGCCACAAATAGTTATATGTATCAAATGGATGGATGGGCAGGTAGATACACAGACAATAGACATATAGATATACATATATAATATTTATATAGCTGTATTTCACTATCTATCTATAGATATATATTTATATATCTATATATCTGAAGTAGATGTATATAGATAGATATTGAAATCGATATTGAAATTTATATCTACATATGTAATTGAAATCTATATATTCATTTACAAAATATATACATATATCTGTAGATAGCTGTTATATAAATGTTTTAATTTTAAAAAATAAAAAAAAAATTTGAAGACTGGTAATAAAAATGATAATATGGAGAAAATCTCTTAGGTTAGGCATTGAGTAAAAGAAACTCAAATGCATGATGTTGTCAATTATGTACTTCAATATTTGCTTTTTGGCAGAAAAAATTTGACACTGGGATTGATTTTTTAAACTGATGATAATTAATGCATTTCTATTTCTTTCTAGGATGCATAAAAAGGCTTGAGCTAAATTTAATACTTAGACATGGCAAGTAAGTTAGTCAAGGTGGTTATTATGTCTTCTTCCCTAAACTTTGCTTGCTTGTTTCCATCGTAACAACCTTGTCATATGCATGCCTTTAGTAGAAGCCACACAAAACATTTCTGTAATATGACTTACAATATAAATTTCAATAATAAATTTGAAATAAGAATTTATTTAAATAAATTAAAAATAGGATAGGAATTCAAGATTAAATTTTAAATAGTAATCAAATTTATAGTAAATTTCAAATGAGAATATTGTATTGTGGTCCTTTGACTAAAATGAGATTTAATGGACAGATCTTATTATTATTTTTTTTTTTTTCAGCAGTGTTATACAATGGTTTTAGAAAAATTCCTCCTTGTTTTTTGTGGGAGTTTTTTGTTTTTTAATTTTGGAGAGGTTTGAAGTGGAAATGAATATAGGGTGATGGCTTGGACTATAGCATGAAATGAAGTGGATCAGGAAGTATTTTTGGTTCTTGATTAGATTGGGTAAAGAGAGAGAAAAAATTATTGTAAGATCACCAGTTTCCTGACATAAAATTATAAATTGGCAGAATGTATTGAGATGGAGAATACTTTAGAAGATGAAAGTTTGGTAGAATGAACAAGGGTTCAGTTTTAGATTTAGAAAGTAAGATATACCAAGTGAACACATCAAGTAGGTAATAAATTATAAATAAATCCAAATCATTACAGGAAAACAATTAAGTAAATAAGTGTTTGTAGGCATCTGATGTACTAACAAGGACTAGATTTACCCTCCTACCTGAAACAACTAAAAAATAAAATATATAAAATAATGGTTTTATAGACATTGAGTATCAGACAAAGAAAAACAGTGATCCCTGGAAACAAGATACAAATGAAGATAAGAAGAGGGGGATATCACAGGCTTGGGGATCCTCCCTGGGGAGTGAGGGTTTCAAGCTACATATTAGGTAACCCAGCCCTATGGTCTGACACTGGGAAGATGAGCCCCTCTTAGCTGGTTTAAAAACCAGTGGGGTTACTGGAGGGCTCTAAGAAACTGAGACTCCACTCTTGAAGAGTTCAGGCACAAACTTGCTTACTCCCAGTAACAGCAAAGAAGCAGCAGTTTGAAAACTACCTGGGGCTTTAACCAGATTTCCCAGACCACACCAGCCAGCCCCCCAGCCTGCACCAGGCTCCTGCTCCAGCCTCTCTTGCTCTGGTGCTGCTACCCACCAAGGCAGATGCTGCCTTTGCCAATAAGAGTGTGCATACTTGGAGGGAACTGAGCTAGCTTAGACCTGCCTCTGACCAGGGTGGGGGAAACTACCACCCCAGGAGCACACATCCCTGCACAGACTTAGAAGGGAGCAAAACCAGCTAAGTAGCATGGCACCAACCCCTCTGGCCCCAGTCCAAACTGTAACAAATGTATGCATACCAGGGAGTGGAGGGGTAGTGAAAACAATACAGAATTGCACCCCCAAGTCCTCAAGCTCTGACCATGACCCCAACCAAGGCAGAGACTGCCATCACACTCTAGAGGGACAGAACTCCCTCAGGGATCTTGCTCCAGTCCCTTGTACACTGACCCTACCACCAGTAGGGTGGTGATGGCCATTGAGCATACAACAAGTCCCTGTTTGAACTTGGCTCTGGCTCTAACACCTTCAGTTCCATCCCTACCTCCCACCAAGTCAGTGGCTGCCAGCACACCCCAGGAGAAGATGCTGCCCATGCTCACTTCAGATCCACCTCTCCCACTAAAGCCACTGGGCACAAACAGACTGTATAGGGATTCTCCTACACAGAACACACCTTCAAGACTGGGAAAGCTAACTGATTCACCTAAATTCATAGATAGAAAGTTAAAGAAAATGAGAAGACAGAGGAATATGTTTCAACTGAAAGAACAAGAAAAAAATGCTTGAAAAACAAAAAACTCTGAAGAAGCAATTTACAGAGATAAGTAATTTACCTGACAAAGAGTTCAAAGCAATAGTAATAAGAAAGCTAATTGAATTTTGGAAAAGAATAGATAAACACAGTGAAAATTTTAACAGAGAACTGGAAAATATAAAAATGAACTAGTCAGAGCTGAAGAATACAATAACTGAAATGAAAAGTATGTCAGATGGAGTTAATAGCAGATTAGGGGACACAGAACATGTAAGTGATCTGGAAGATAGAATAAGGGAAATTACCCAATCAGAACAGCAAAAAGAAAAGCAAATTGTTAAAAATGAGAATAGTTTGAGGGACTTCTGTGATAACGTTAAGTGTACTAATATTCATATTATAGGGGATTCCAGAAGGAGAAGAGAGAGAAAAGGGTCAAAAATGTATTTGATTAAATTATGGCTGAAAACTTCCCAAACCTGAAGAAGGAAATAGATATCCAGGTATAGGAAATATAGAAAGTTCCAACAAGATAAACCCAAAGAGACCCACACTAAGACATATCATAATTAAAATGACAAAAGTTAAAGATAAAGAGAGAATTTAATGGCAGTAAGAAAAACAAAGTCACATACAAGGGAACCCACATAAGGTTATCAGCTGACTTTTCTGGAGAAATTTTGCAAGCCAGAAGAAAGTGGCATAATTTATTTAAAGTGCTGAAAGGAAAAAAACTAGAACCTAGGATCCAGTGAGGTTATCATTCAGAATTTAAGGAGAGATACAGAACTTATTAAGACAAGCAAAAACAAAAAGAGGTCAGAGGTCATCAATACTGAATAATCATACAAGAAGTGTTTAGTGTCTTCTTTAAAAAAGAAAAGGCTGGGACTTTCCTGGTGGTCCCCTACATTGGAAGGTTAAGAACCCACCTTCCAATGTAGGGGACATGTGTTGGAACCTTGGTCGGGGAACTAAGATCCCACATGCCATGGGGCAGCTAATCCAGTGTGCCACAACTACTGAGCCTGTGCACCACTACCAGAGAGGAGCCCATGCACTGCAACTAGAGAAGCCTGCATGACGCATCGAAGAGCCCACATGCCGCAATGAAAGATCCCGCATGCAGCAAAGAAGATCCTGAGTGCTGTAACTAAGACCCAATGCAGCCAAATAAATTAAAAGAAAGAAAGAAAGAAAAGGCTACAATGAGAAAGAAATTATAGGAAGGGAAAAATCCACTGATAAAGGCAAATATATAGTTAAAGCTGTGGGTCAACCACTTAAACTAGTATAAAGGTTAAAAGACAAAAATTATAAAATCTACTATAACTACAATAAATAGTTGATAGACATGGAAATGTAAAATATGACATTGATAACACAAAATGGGAGAGATGCATAAGAAATGTAGAGCTTTTAGAATGCATTTGAACTAAACTGACTATCAGCTTGAAACAAGTAGATATAATTCTAGAGCAACATATATGAGCTCCATGGTAACCACAAATCAAAACCTGCAATAGATACACATAAACTGAAGAGATAGAAGCACAAATATAACACTAAAAAAAAATCATCAAATGACCGGGAAGTGACTAAAAGAAGAAAAGAATGTGGAAGAACTACAAAAGCAACTGGAAAACAAATAAAATGGCAAAAATTCAAACCTATCACTTATCAATAATCACTTTAAACATCAATGGATTAACTGCTCCAATCAAAAGACATAAGGTGTCTGATTGAATTTTTAAAAATCTCCCTATGTGCTGCCTCTAAGAGACTCACTTCAGAGCTAAAGACACAGACTGAAAGTGAGAGGATGAAAAAAGATATTTCATGCAAATGGAAATGAAAAGAAAGCTGGGGTAGCAATATTCATATCAGACAAAGTAGACTTTAAAACAAAGTCAATAATAAAGAAATAAAGAAGATAACTATATAATGGTAAAGGGACCAATACAATCAGAGGATATAAGATTCATAAACATATATGCACCTAATATAGGAACACCTAATTATGTAAAGCAAATATTAACAGATATAAAGGAGAAATTGACAATAATACAATAATAGTAGGGGACTTTAACTTCCTAGTTACATTAATGGACAGGTCATCCAGACAGAAAATCAATAAGGAAACAGAGGCCTTAAATGGCACATTACATCAGTTGGACTTAATTAACACCTACAGGACATTACATCCAAAAACAGCATAAAACACATTCTTTTCAAGTACACATGGAACATTCTCCAGGCTAGATCACATGCTAGGCCACAAAACAAATCTCAACAAATTTAAGAGGATAGAAATTATATCAAGAATCTTTTCTGACCACAACAATATGAAAGTAGAAATCAATTACAGGATGAAAAATGGGAAAAACACAAATACATGGAGACTAAACAGCATGCTGCAAAATCTGGACATAGCTGTGTTAATCATTCTGCCCCCAGAATGACTCTTTAAAATAGGAATATAAAAACAATAACAAAACATCAAGGAGATAAGGGAGGATGTCATCAGTTAGCGGATAAGAGGGTCCATCACTTTTCTATGGGTGAGGGAAAAGTATATAGAAGTGTAGAGACAAATGAAGCAAAGTGGAGAAATACAAAGCCTAGATCAGTCATAGGAGAGGCAGCTGCATCAGAGGAGATGATCTTCATGCTTTGTAGAACTCAAAGAGACCCTAGAGATGTCTCTAGCAAATAAAATGAAGGAAAAAAATAGAAGTGGAGTTGCAAACAGAAGGGTTAGTTGAAGGTCATTATTCTGCAAATTATTTGCTAAACTAGAACGAAAACAGAAGGATGCATGTAATTGGTAAGAAGTCATAATTGAGACATCACATAACATAACATAACATATTTGGTGTAATTTTTAAGAAATATTTTCAGAACTGATGCAAAGTGGTAATTCAGTGGTTGTTGTTAACCAAAATGTACAATATGTTTTCCAAAATACATGTTAAAAATGTATCTGTAGAATAAATTCATCATTATTTCTGAAAACAACCAACTTGTATTTAAAACACAGTAAATAAGTTGTTTTCCTTCACCCTATCTCTTCTAATATTTTTAGAAAATATTATAATCTGTGGGTTTTTAAAATTTCTACATGCATTTCCTGGCAGTTTCATGTTTGCCTTGATTTCTATTTGCAGGCAGTGACTCTGAGATGTAGGTTTTCACCTCTTCTCTCTCTCAACTATTTTATAGATTTCTCTGCTTAGCTGTCTTACTAATTAATCACAAAAAATAAATCATTCATGTCAACTCTAAATTGCTTACTTTGGAGCTATTTAAGCATGTTTTCTTTTTCTTCATATTCAGAGTAGAACTACATTTAATCTCTTCTTTAAAAGAGCAAAAATTAAATTTAGTCGATTTTTAAATCTCTTCAAAATAATTCCTTCTCTTGAAAACTATAATCATAACATTTTAATAGTCTTCATACCAATATCTGATGCTTTAAAATGCAGTTTCCAAAGCAAATTCTATACATTCTTATTAACATCTTATGGTTTCAACTAACCCCAAATGTGATAAAATTATTTCTTCAATGTTTCCTACTTATTTAAACTCAATTATTCTATTGAAGTTTTTAATCCTTCTGCTTTATGGAAACTAATTATTCAGGGATTTAATTACTTTTCTAGAAATGTTCAAGACCTTGGTTCTAGTTATTTATTGCCATTGAACTGAATCTCCATTTAGGTTCGGTGAAACACTAGTGCCTTCTGGGTATATTTTGAGGGTAGTGTCTAGAGAATATGACCACTTCTTATACTTCACTGTTATGAATATGATCCAATCCTTATCTTTCTTCTGGATTAATATAATATTTTTATAAATGTTCCCCCTATTTCAACCCTACTCCATACTGCAGACAGAAGAGTCCTTTGCAAATATGTCAGGTTTTGTCCTTGGATTCCACTAGGCTCCAAGTAAAAGTCCAAGTCTTTTACAATGAGCCAAGCTATCTCTTTAACCTCACCTTCTAAAGCCCCCACTTCTTCATAACCAATGGTCTCTTTGGTACCCTTCAAACATGCCAAGTAAACTCCCACCTTAGGGTTTTTGCATTTCTTATTTCCTCTGCTTCAAAAGTTCTCTTTCAAGGTATCTATATTGTATACTACCTCACTTCATGTTTCTCCTCAAATGTCAGCTTCTTAGTAAAACTTTCTCTGAATACTTCTAGATACAATTGAATTATCCACCCCAGCTCCTACTAAGACCCGTAACTCCCTAATTTTTGTTCATAATACTAATTACATTCCAATACCTCATGTATTTTCCTTTTTTGCTGTTGGTGATTATCTCCTATTAGGATATAAGCAAAGAAAGGCAAGGTTTGTATTAGGTTTTGTACTATGAACAGTGCTAAGATGCTCAATATATATTTGTGGAATAAATGAATTATTTCACCATTTTCTTAGGCTACTTCTGCCTGCTGATACATTCCCCAAATTGCTTTCAAGCTTCATGACTATCAATTTGCTTAAAGCAAGTGAATTTTACTTTAATATCTATCATTACCACATTATGTTACATATCTCTCTGTATACCTTCTACAACTACCCAAACATGCCATCTAAATCCAAACCTTTTATTTATTCAAATTATCCTCAGATCTGTCTTCTTTCTAGTACATTAGAAAACTCTGATCATTTTTTATAATACATGTAATTCTACTACAATATAAGGTTTTATAACTTCATTTACTATAACATGATCAATTAATTAAGGAATATGAATTGCATTTATCTCATAATTACCGGTTACAATGTGAATAAAATAGAAAGCCAGAACTTATGGGTAGTAATAAAACATTGTGTTTTGTGTTTTTATAAAAATGTGTGATAAAAATGAGAACAATGCAGATTTGTTCAGTGATGTGGTAGGATTTAGAATTATGCAATTGTACTATAAAAAGCAAAAAAACAAAAAAAACTCCAGTATTGGCATTCTTATGGAAAATAACACCATTATTTTGAGGATAAAATACTCTAAATCCCAATCTTTCTCTCCATTGGAACAATGATTTTATAAAATGATTTTCAACATTCTGAGGTTTCTTAGGAATAAAACTATTGTCATAGCAAGAGTATATTCTTAGCAGAACTAGCCATACTATTACAATTGGGATCATGACAATTACTTCTTAAATATTCCCTTTTACATTATACTTTCACTTTATATCCCTTTACTGTTTCCTACTCTCTCCACAGGAAAAAAAAATGATTACATATAATAATAAAAATAATTAACATCTGAATAGCATTTTGACATTTTCAAAACAGTTTTACTTATATTGCCTCATTTAATGTTAACAACAATGCTGTAAACTGATTTTTTTTCATTATTTAAAGAACGTGATGAGCCCCCGCTTTCAAGATAATACTGATAGTGTCAGACACAACTTAAGCCTAGTTCTAGATATCATTTTTCGCTGTCCTGTCACTCTGCATAAGAATAGAGAAATAACATGTTTTTAAAATAATTTTATCCAAATGACTGTTGTTTATGGTTATCTTTATTTTTCATAATCTATGAAGACATCAATGATAAGGTGAATAAACAAATGATATCTGTTGTATCTTGTATTACAAATATTAAATTAAAACTGAAAATTCAGGAAATATTCCTAGTAAGAATTATGAAAAAGTAAGTTTTTTTTTTTTAAACATCTTTATTGAAGTATAATTGCCTTACAATGGTGTGTTAGCTTCTGCTTTATAACAAAGTGAATCAGTTATACACATACAATATGTTCCCATATCTCTTCTCTCTTGCATCTCCCTCCCTCCCACCCTCCCCATCCCACCCCTCTAGGTGGTCACAAAGCACTGAGCTGATCTCCCTGTGCTATGTGGCTGCTTCCCACTAGCTATCTATTTTACATTTGGTAGTGTACATATGTCCATGACACTCTCTTACCCTGTCACATCTCACCCCACCCCCTCCCCATATCCTCAAGTCCATTCTCTAGTAGGTCTGTGTCTTTATTCCCGTCTTGCCACTAGGTTCTTCATGGCCTTTTTTTTTTTTTTTTTCCCTTAGATTCCGTATATATGTGTTAGCATACTGTATTTGTTTTTCTCTTTCTGACTTACTTCACTCTGTATGACAGACTCTAACTCCATCCACCTCATTACAAATACCTCCATTTCATTTCTTTTTATGGCTGAGTAATATTCCATTGTATATATGTGCCGCATCTTCTTTATCCATTCATCTGTCGATGGACATTTAGGTTGCTTCCATGTCCTGGCTATTGTAAATAGAGCTGCAATGAACATTTTGGTACATGACTCTTTTTGAACTATGGTTTTCTCAGGGTATATGCCCAGTAGTGGGATTGCTGGGTCGTATGGTAGTAAGTTTTAATCTGAGTTAACAAACTGACATAATCCTTGACAGACTGCATTCAGTGCAAGCAGGATTTAATTAAGGTTACTACTGGACTAGATATTCAAATAACTGAAGACTAAAGGAACATAATAAAGGTATACAATCATATTTTCTGGATGAGTAAATCACAATATATTTATTTAGCACTGTCATGTGCAGCTATATTGGAAATGAAGCAAAAAGAAAAATATGCCCCCTGTATATATACTTACCAAAATAGCCCCCCATATTTTGAGCCAAGTGGAAAATATTAATAAAAAGCTCTATAACAAAACAATGAGTACGTGTAAAGCCCTGCATTCCACAAACTGTTCACACACCATTGTCAACTTTCATAAATCCACCTAGCAGGGACCCAACCGCCCAGTGGTTCAGAAACTGTGAGAAGATAGAAAACAACAGTACTTGTCATTGAACAAAAATGCAGTATCATAAAACAAACCAAGAAAACAAGTCTGTCTATTTAAAATTTTGATATTTTATCATAGATTTTTACATTAACATTTATTTTTCAAAATACTTCATTAAGGCTATTTGGAGGGGCAAGATGGCGGAAGAGTAAGTCGCGGAGATCACCTTCCTTCCCACAGATACAGTAGAAATACATCTACACGTGGAACTGCTCCTACAGAACACCCACTGAACGCTGGCAGAAGACGTCAGACCTCCCAAAAGGCTCTTGGTGCTCCAGCCAGGCATCAGGGCTGTGCCTCTGAGGTGGGAGAGCCAACTTCAGGACACTGGTCCACAAGAGACCTACCAGCTCCACGTAATACCAAACGGCAAAAATCTCTCAGAGATCTCCATCTCAACATCAAGAACCAGCTTCACTCAACGACCAGCAAGCTACAGTGCTGGACACCCTATGCCCAACAACTAGCAAGACAGGAACACAGCCCCATCCATTAGCAGGGAGGCTGCCTAAAATCATAAGGACACAGACACCCCAAAACACACCACCAGACGTGGACGTGCCCACCAGAAAGACAAGATTCAACCTCATCCACCAGAACACAGGCAATAGTCCCCTCCACCAGGAAGCCTACACAACCCACTGAACCAACCTTACCCACTGGGGACAGATACCAAAAACAACGAGAACTACGAACCTGCAACCTGTGAAAAGGAGACCCCAAACACAGTAAGAAAAGCAAAATGAGACGACAGAAAAACACACAGCAGATGAAGGAGCAGGGTCAAAACACACCAGACCTAACAAATGAAGAGGAAATAGGTAGTCTACCTGAAAAAGAATTCAGAATAATGATAGTAAGGATGATCCAAAATCTTGGAAATAGAATAGACAAAATGCAAGAAACATTTAACAAGGACATAGAAGAACTAAAGAGGAACCAAGCAACGATGAAAAACACAATAAGTGAAATTAAAAATAATCTAGATGGGATCAATAGCAGAATAACTGAGGCAGAAGAAAGGATAAGTGACCTGGAAGATAAAATGGTGGAAATAACTACTGCAGAGCAGGATAAAGAAAAAAGAATGAAACGAACTTAGGACAGTCTCAGAGACCTCTGGGACAACATTAAACACACCAACATTTGAATTATAGGGGTCCCAGAAGAAGAAGAGAAAAAGAAAGGGACTGAGAAAATATTTGAAGAGATTATAGTTGAAAACATCCCTAATATGGGAAAGGAAATAGTTAATCAAGTCCTGGAAGCACAGAGAGTCCCATACAGGATAAACCCAAGGAGAAACACGCCAAGACACATATTAATCAAACTGTCAAAAAGTAAATATAAAGAAAACATATTAAAAGCAGCAAGGGAAAAACAACAAATAACACACAAGGGAATCCCCATAAGGTTAACATCTGATCTTTCAGCAGAAACTCTGCAAGCCAGAAGGGAGTGGCAGGATATACTTAAAGTGATGAAGGAGAAAAACCTACAACCAAGATTACTCTACCCAGCAAGGATCTCATTCAGATGTGATGGAGAAATTAAAATCTTTACAGACAAGCAAAAGCTGAGAGAGTTCAGCACCACCAAACCAGCTTTACAACAAATGCTAAAGGAACTTTTCTAGGAAAGAAACACAAGAGAAGGAAAACACCTACAATAACAAACCCAAAACATTTAAGAAAATGGGAATAGGAACATACATATCGATAATTACCTTGAATGTAAATGGATTAAATGCTCCCACCAAAAGACACAGACTGGCTGAATGGATACAAAAACAAGACCCATATATATGCTGTCTACAAGAGACCCACTTCAGACCTAGAGACACATACAGACTGAAAGTGAGGGGATGGAAAAAGATATTCCATGCAAATGGAAATCAAAAGAAAGCTGGAGTAGCAATTCTCATATCAGACAAAATAAACTTTAAAATGAAGAATATTATAAGAGACAAAGAAGGACACTATATAATGATCAAGGGATCGATCCAAGAGGAAGGTATAACAATTGTAAATATTTATGCACCCAACATAGGAGCACCTCAATACATAAGGCAAATACTAACAGCCATAAAAGGGGAAATCGACAGCAACACAATCATAGTAGGGGACTTTAACACCCCACTTTCACCAATGGACAGGTCATCCAAAATGAAAATAAATAAGGAAACACAAGCTTTAAATGATACATTAAACAAGATGGACTTAATTGATATTTATAGGACATTCCACCCAAAAACAACAGAATACACATTTTTCTCAAGTGCGCATGGAACATTCTCCAGGATAGATCATATCTTGGGTCACAAATCAAGCCTTGGTAAATTTAAGAAAATTGAAATCGTATCAAGTATCTTTTCCGACCACAACGCTATGAGACTAGATATCAATTACAGGAAAAGATGTGTAAAAAATACAAACACATGGAGGCTACACAATACACTACTTAATAACGAAGTGATCACTGAAGAAATCAAAGGGGAAATCAAAAAATACCGAGAAACAAATGACAATGGAGATACGACGACCCAAAACCTATGGGACGCAGCAAAAGCAGTGCTAAGAGGGAAGTTTATAGCAATACAAGCCTACCTCAAGAAACAGGAAACATCTCGAATAAACAACCTAACCTTGCACCTAAAGCAATTAGAGAAAGAAGAACAAAAAAACCCCAAAGCTAGCAGAAGGAAAGAAATCATAAAGATCAGGTCAGAAATAAATGAAAAAGAAATGAAGGAAACAATAGCAAAAATCAATAAAACTAAAAGCTGGTTCTTTGAGAAGACAAACAAAATTGATAAACCATTAGCCAGACTCATCAAAAGAAAAAGGGAGAAGACTCAAATCAATAGAATTAGAAATGAAAAAGGGGAAGTAACCACTGACACTGCAGAAATACAAAAGATCATGAGAGATTACTACAAGCAACTCTACGCCAATAAAATGGACAACCTGGAAGAAATGGACAGATTCTTAGAAATGCACAAACTGCTGAGACTGAACCAGGAAGAAATAGAAAATATGAACAGACCAATCACAAGCACTGAAATTGAAACTGTGATTAAAAACCTTCCAACAAACAAAAGCCCAGGACCAGATGGCTTCACAGGTGAATTCTATCAAACATTTAGAGAAGAGCTAACACCTATCCTTCTCAAACTCTTCCAAAATATTGCAGAGGGAGGAACACTCCCAAACTCATTCTACGAGGCCACCATCACCCTGATACCAAAACCAGACAAAGATGTCACCAACAAAGAAAACTACAGGCCAATATCACTGATGAACATAGATGCAAAAATCCTCAACAAAATACTCGCAAACAGAATCCAACAGCACATTAAAAGGATCATACACCATGATCAAGTGGGGTTTATCCCAGGAATGCAAGGATTCTTCAACATATGCAAATCAATCAATGTGATACACCATATTAACAAATTGAAGGAGAAAAACCATATGATCATCTCAATAGATGCAGAGAAAGCTTTCGACAAAATTCAACACCCATTTATCATAAAAGCCCTGCAGAAAGTAGGCATAGAGGGAACTTTCCTCAACATAATAAAGGCCATATATGACAAACCCACAGCCAACATTGTCCTCAATGGTGAAAAACTGAAACCATTTCCACTAAGATCAGGAACAAGACAAGGTTGCCCACTCTCACCACTATTATTCAACATAGTTTTGGAAGTGTTCGCCACAGCAATCAGAGAAGACAAAGAAATAAAAGGAATCCAAATCGGAAAAGAAGAAGTAAAGCTGTCACTGTTTGCAGATGACATGATACTATACATAGAGAATCCTAAAGATGCTACCAGAAAACTCCTAGAGCTAATCAATGAATTTGGTAAAGTAGCAGGATACAAAATTAATGCACAGAAATCTCTTGCATTTCTATACACTAATGACGAAAAATCTGAAAATGAAATTAAGAAAACACTCCCGTTTACCATTGCAACAAAAAGAATAAAATATCTAGGAATAAACCTACCTAAGGAGACAAAAGACCTGTATGCAGAAAATTATAAGACACTGATGAAAGAAATTAAAGATGATACAAATATATGGAAAGATATACCATGTTCCTGGATTGGAAGAATCAACATTGTGAAAATGACTCTACTACCCAAAGCAATCTACAGATTCAATGCAATCCCTATCAAACTACCACTGGCATTTTTCACAGAACTAGAACAAAAAATTTCACAATTTGTATGGAAACACAAAAGACCCCGAATAGCCAAAGCAATCTTGAGAATGAAAAATGGAGCTGGGGGAATCAGGCTCCCTGACTTCAGACTATATTACAAAGCTACAGTAATCAAGACAGTTTGGTACTGGCACAAAAACAGAAATATAGATCAATGGAACAGGATAGAAAGCCCAGAGATAAACCCACGCACATATGGTCAACTTATCTTTGATAAAGGAGGCAAGCATATACAGTGGAGAAAAGACAGCCTCTTCAATAAGTGGTGCTGGGAAAATTGGACAGATACATGTAAAAGTATGAAATTAGAACACTCCCTGACACCATGCACAAAAATAAACTCCAAATGCATTAAAGACCTAAGTGTAAGACCAGACACTATCAAACTCTTAGAGGAAAACATAGGCAGAACACTCTATGACATACATCACAGCAAGATTCTTTTTGACCCAGCTCCCAGAGAAATGGAAATAAGAACACAAATAAACAAATGGGACCTAATGAAACTTAAAAGCTTTTGCACAGCAAAGGAAACCATAAACAAGACCAAAAGACAACCCTCAGAATGGGAGAAAATATTTGCAAATGAAGCAACTGACAAAGGATTAATCTCCAAGATTTACAAGCAGCTCATGCAGCTCAACAACAAAAAAACGAACAACCCAATCCAAAAATGGGCAGAAGACCTAAATAGACATTTCTCCAAAGAAGATATACAGATGGCCTACAGACACATGAAGGAATGCTCAACATCATTAATCATTAGAGAAATGCAAATCAAAACTACAATGAGATATCATCTCACACCGGTCAGAATGGCCATCATCAAAAAATCTAGAAGCAGTAAATGCTGGAGAGGGTGTGGAGGAAAGGGAACTCTCTTGCACTGTTGGTGGGAATGTAAATTGATACAGCCACTATGGAGAACAGTATGGAGGTTCCTTAAAAAACTACAAATAGAACTACCATACGATCCAGCAATCCCACTACTGGGCATATACCCTGAGAAAACCATAGTTCAAAAAGAGTCATGTACCAAAATGTTCATTGCAGCTCTATTTACAATAGCCAGGACATGGAAGCAACCTAAATGTCCATCGACAGATGAATGGATAAAGAAGATGTGGCACATATATACAATGGAATATTACTCAGCCATAAAAAGAAATGAAATGAAGGTATTTGTAATGAGGTGGATGGAGTTAGAGTCTGTCATACAGAGTGAAGTAAGTCAGAAAGAGAAAAACAAATACAGTATGCTAACACATATATACGGAATCTAAGGAAAAAAAAAAAAAAAAAAAAAGGCCATGAAGAACCTAGTGGCAAGACGGGAATAAAGACACAGACCTACTAGAGAATGGACTTGAGGATATGGGGAGGGGGTGGGGTGAGATGTGACAGGGTGAGAGAGTGTCATGGACATATATACGCTACCAAATGTAAAATAGATAGCTAGTGGGAAGCAGCCGCATAGCACAGGGAGATCAGCTCGGTGCTTTGTGACCACCTAGAGGGGTGGGTTGGGGAGGGTGGGAGGGAGGGAGATGCAAGAGGGAAGAGAAATGGGAACATATTGTATATGTATAACTGATTAACTTTGTTATAAAGCAGAAGCTAACACACCATTGTAAGGCAATTATACTTCAATAAAGATGTTTAAAAAAAAAATACTTCATTAAAAATATTTTATCTTGTTTACTGAGATTTTTGGTACACGCCCTTCAATCTGGCACCTCATCTTAATCCCAGCCCTATCTCCAGGTACATTTATAAGTATCACTGAAAAAAGATGACTGAAAAGCTGTAACTATAGATTGAAATAATCTACCTCAACAACAAAAAGTGCATGTTCTATTACACCATAGCATATTAAGCTAATGAGTTCTTATGTCACACTTCTAAATCTAAATCTTAACTTCACAACTTAAGCAACATCACAAGGATGATTACTGCAGCATAATTTAGAGAAGATGTCTCTCAACTTGGAGATTATTGTTAGAAATACTATAGATACATTACAAAGAATTAACTCTATAACCATAAACCTGGCAGCATTTCCATGATATAGTACGTAACTGAGAAAAACAATTCAAAGTATATCAGTATTATGCTAATATTGTAAAATTAATGATAATAAATCATTGTGATCATACACATATCTATACAACAATGTGTAACATTTTAACAAGTTATATTTGAAGAGAAAAGGAGGAAGGAAAGGTGGAAATAAGTCAAATTTCTAAATGACATTTTAAAATAAATGTCCATACAGAGCATGCATGTTATGATTTCATTTATATAAGTGTAAATGTGTTTGAATATGGTATTGAAGAGATACTTGAAATGATGGTCACAAAAATGTTAACAGTGATGACATCAAAGTTGTGGGAATTAAGGTAAATGTTTTCCAAGTAAATGTTGAATTTTTTCACAATTAATATATATTATTTCTATGACCAAAAATTTTAAATATTTTATAAGATCACATAGCAGCAACTGCATTTGAGTTTCAAAAATGAATTTGAGGTCTTTGTTCAGAATGACAGACTGAGCATGAGCTGTAATTCACTTAGTATTAAAAAATAAACATTAAATGCATAATTATATACTCTGTTGAAAAAGGAAAAATGTTTTGTGTGTGTGGTGAGGATGCAGAGCTCTTGACACTGGTTGTTCATGGGAAGCTTCTCTCAGAGAAGAATATTTAAGGGTAAACAGAAGTATGAGGAGGAGCCAACCATATATTTTTGTGACAAGAATAGTTGGAAAAGAACTGTCCAAATAGAAATAAGCACATGTGCAAAGATCAGAAATCCTGAGGGAGAAAAGAGAAGCTGACCAGAGATTTGTATAGCCAGAGAACAATGAGAAGTCTGGACTTTGGGAAGAATGGGCAGGGCCAGATCCCCCAAGGTACCTGTGGACTTGCTAAGGAGTTTAGTTTTTTGTTTGTTTGTTTGAGTTTAGATGCTATTAGAAGAGCAATGGTAAATCAGTAAGCCGATTTAACTGGAGAACAAATGAACTTCAGTTTGTGTTTTGAAAAGAGTATTCCAGCAGCTATGTAAATACCAGACTGGAAGGCAGAAGTAGTGGACGCTGAGAACCTACAAAGGAGGCTATCACAGTACCCAAGTGGGAAGTTATGGTGACTTGCTCAGAGATTGACGTCAGTGTGAAGGGAATGATGCAGACAACACCAAGGTATATTTTGGAGTTAACCCTGAAAAGACTTACTGATATTCAGGTGTAAAAGGGATAGAAAGTATTAAGTATAATGCCTACGCTTGTCACTTCAATGAATCCTTGTCTGATTTATGGAGAGAGAAGGAAATGGAAAAGAAACAGCTTTAGAGTCATTGGGAATGAGGCAGGTGGGCAAAGGAAACTGAGAATTATATTTTGGGTATGGTAAGTAGAAGATACCAAAAAGATGGCTCAGTACATGAATGTAGAGTTCAGAGAAAGGTCACGGTTTATTTGTTTTTGTAATCTCCCAATGGCTAAAAACTAATTTTGTTTTACAAGTTCATAACATTTTACTTGGAAATTTTACCTGTAGAAAGTTATATTTAGGAAATAAAAAAGTGGACATAAATTCATTTATAATAGTTTCATCATACATGATAGCAAAGAAATTAGGTGAATGTGCATAAATAATAAACGATACTACAAAGAAAAGTCAGACAGGATTTGGTGACTTGTTAGATGGTGCTAAGGGCATTGTTTTATGATAAAGTTAGTATTACAAGCTAGAGCTGAAGAAAAATGTATTATAGAAGGCTCTTTGTACTTTTTCCTTCCTTCTGTTGTTTATACCTATGATAAACAATATATTTACATATTTTAATACCATGTTTCAGAAAAATATAAAAACTTTGTATAAAATTAAAACACATAAGGGTTTGTTCTTTTAAGTAGCATTTGGAAATGAATTTTTATAATACTATTTGCATAAAAATAACTTGAAATATAGAAATACTTCAAAATGACAAAAGTTAATTATCTTATTTTTTTATCCATTCATCCACCCTGTCTTTTGATTGGAACATTTAGTCCATTTACATTTAAAGTAAATGTATAAAGTATATGTATATGTATAGCTGATTTGCTTTGTTATAAAGCAGAAACTAACAGACCATTGTAAAGCAATTATACCCCAATAAAGATGTTAAAAAAAATAAAAATAAAAATAAATAAAAGGTGACAACTGCAAAAATAATAAAATATTTAAAAAATAAATGTTGATAGGTATGTAATTATTTACATTTTGTTACTTGTGTTCTGATTGTTTTTGTAGCTCTTCTCTGTTCCTTTCTGCTTCTCTTTTTATCTTCCCTTGTGATTTGATGACTTTCTTTAGTGTTATGTCTACATTTCTTTTTCTTTATTTTTTGTATATCTGTTATAGTTTTTTGTTTTGTGGTTACCATGAAGGTCATACGTAACAACCTATGTATATAGCAGTCTATTTTAAGTTGATAGTGACTTAAATTTGTGTGCATTCTCAAAGCAGCACATTTCTACTGCCCCTCCATCATTTAATGCTTTTGATGTCATATTTTACAGCTTTTTATTTTGTGTGACTCAACTATTTTAGGGATAAATGATTTCACTGTACTTGTCTTTTAACCTTCATGCTAATTTTATAGATGTTTGATCCACTACCTTTGCTGTATGTTTGCTTTTATCGTGAGATTTTTTTCTTTCATAAGTTTCTTGTTTCCAGCTATGGCCTTTTCTTTTCCATTTAAAGAAGTCCCTTTAAGGTCAATCCCCTCAGCTTCCACCACCATGACCCCTCTGCCAGCACTCCAGCACAACCTTGGGCCGGCAATCCTCTGTGGGAGGGAGCAAAGCGGCCAGTGGCTGGAAGGGTAGCTGATGGGGACAATGGGAACAGCAGTGGGGCAGCCTGTGGTCCTGCATACTAGAAAGTGACATCTCCATGGGGCCAGCCTGTAATACCCACGCATTCTAAGGTGAACAGCAAATTCTGTGTTTATCAGAACACTTCCACTGCTGTACTGAGGGCACACGCATTTTCAGTGGGACTTGAAATTCCTGGAGAACTGCTTTTGGTAAAAAGCTGGCAACAATTTCTTTAATATCCATGTCTTAATTTTCTGTTTCGTTGTGTTTCAGAAAGACATCAAGAAACTATGAACAACTTTGGTAATGAACAGTTTGACTGCCATTTCCTGAATAAAGGCTTTACTGCAAGGACATTCTGGACCAAAAAAAAATTAATGAAATTTCTCGTTCTGATAATAAGACTGCCTTCTATGTTGTAGACCTGGGAGACATTCTAAAGAAATAACTGAGATTGTTAAAAGCTCTTCCTGTGGTCATCCCCTTTTATGCAGTCAAATGCAATGATAGCAGAACCACAGTGAAGACCTTAGCTTCCATCAGAACAGGATTTGACTGTGCCTGCATGACCGAAATACAATTGGTGCTGAGTCTCAGGGTGCCTCCAGAGACATGCGAATTCTTGTAAACAAGTGTCTCAGATTAAGTATGTTGCTGATAATGGAATCCAGATGATGACTTTTGATAGTGAAGTTGAGTTGATGAAAGTTGCCAGGGCACATCCAAAGGCAAAGTTGGTTTTGTGTGTTGCCACTGATGATTCCAAAGCAGTCTGTCACCTCAGTGTGAAATTTGGCACCAGAGTCAAAATTAGCAGGCTCCTTTTGGAATGGACAAAAGAGCTAAATATTGACTTCATTGGTGTCAGCTTCCACATGGAAAATGTCTGTACTGATCCTGAGACTTTCATGCAAGCCGTCTCTGATGCCTGCTGTGTCTTTGACATGGTAGCTGAGGTTTATTTCCACATGTATTTGCTTGATGTTGGTGGTAGCTTTTCCGGATCTGAGGATGTTGTGTTTGAGCTGATTCCTTCAGGCATGCTGGTGGGTGGGATTGGCTACAAAGCCCAGCCTCAACTACTGCTGTTATGCTGGTGGGAGGGACTAGCCCCCAGCCAGCTGTCTATGAGACCTGGCTGTAACTGCTGCAGGTGTGCTGATAATGCAGGGCTGGGCCCTGAATGACTGGCTGCAAGGCCTGATGACATTTGTCACAGGAACGCTGGTGTCGGGGGTTGGCCAGAGTGGGAGCTACTTTGGAGGGAGACCAGTGCTGGCAGAGGTTACCCACCATGTGGAGCAAGGCTGGCTCCCTGGAGCAGAAGCCACTTTGAAGAGGCACTAGTCCTGACCAGGGTGGCCTGCCAGGTTGGGGGGAGTCACTTAGGAGGAACTGGCCAGGGTGGGTGGTTTGGGTGGGGGAGTCCTCAGGGGAATGCCGGGAAAGAGCACATGGTGTTAGGTTGATGAAGAGTGAGAGAAATGGTACCCACCAGCACCAGGCAAGCTAGGCAGAAGGACTGTTCCAAAAAAATGGAGCCTGCCAGCATATTTGTCCATGGAGAAAGTCCCACCAGATCCCTGCCCTTCTGGCACACTCCCTAAAATTAGCAAATGAATCTCCTTCTTATATGACCTGGATGTTTTTTCAAGCTGTTGCCCCTGTGCTGGGACTTGGAGCAAGTAAGTTTGTGTGTGAGCCCTTCAAGAGTAGAGTCTTGGCTTCCCACAACCCTCAGGCTCTCCCAAATATAAGCCCTATATTTTTCAAAGGCAGAAGTATGGGGGCTCATCTTCCAGTGCAAGTCTCCCCTGGTAGGGAGCCCAACATGGGGCTAGACCCCTTGCTCTTCGGGAGACTTCTGCAGGTCCTTAATTGGAGGAAATCTGTCCTGCTAGTCTTCAGGTTGTTCTCAGAGATAGTTGTTCTATATGTAGTTGTAGTTTCCGTAAGTTCTTGGGATAACGTGAGCTCAGGATCTTCCTACTCCACCTTCTTGATCCAGACACTCTAGTATCTCATTTTTTTAATTTCTCTTTTTTATTACCAGTTAGGTTAACCTTTTTTATAATGTATTTATTAGCCCATGCATTTTTAATTGTGAATGTACTTGTGAATCAATGTTGATTTTTCTCTTTTTTTTAAACTTTTGATCCCCTTCACTCATTTCTCCTACCCCCACCTCTTGCCTCCAGCAAACACCAATCTGTTGTCTTTATCTATGAGCTTGGTTTTTTATTTTGTTTTGTTATTTTTTATTTCACATATAAGATAGATCAGATGGTATTTGTCTTTCTCTGTCTGACTTATTTCACTTAGCACACTACTCTCTTGAGCCCAAAGCATGGAGAAGAGTTCCCTTGTTGTTTGTGTTCGATGTATATATGGGTTTTTTTTGACATATTAAAAATATAGGCACTCACTTTTATTTATAAGTGCTATTATGCCATTTGTTGGAATAAGGGTATCCTAGTGCAGTGCCTTGATCATAGGAGGCTCCAATAGCCAGAAGTAAGTGCATAAGTAATTTGGGAAGCAAAAATACAGAACTAAGAACCAGTGGCCTTGGCACAGCCATGATGCTTTGAAGAAATGGAGAAACTGTCTTGGGTTATTTGCAGAGGTACTCTTCAGATGTCATCAGAAACTGTTTCCATGAGAGCAACTTCCACACTATGACAGATGAAAAAGATAGTCACCCAGCAACACAACCTCAAAAGGCATGACAGAAATTTGTCACATACCCAAGAAGAAGGCAGACATAGAAGTGAGAAGTCCTTCAATTACCATCCTACTCCTGCCTCACAAAGCCACAAGGACAGAAGAGCCACAGCCAAGAGCCCTGCCACCCTCTGCACCATGCTGCATTTCATCAGTTGAGACTGCTTTAATTCCACTTCCTATAGAGACTAGAAGAATAATTTCTGAATCAGTACATATTTTTATTTCCTATGAAAATTTATAGAACTTATATGAGGGTTTTTTTTAAATGTACAGCTTTGGGACTAAACTAAAAAATATTCTTATGTTTCATTTAAATCAACAAAGGCCACTTGTGCTTATAAGATATAGTTTGAAAGATCATGAACTGGAAAGGATTTTGGCAAGTACGGATAAAACCTGATTCTATACTTATTTGGAATTCAGCACTAATCTTTCATAATCTAATGCAAATAAACATCTATTGAAATACAAGTAAAATGATACACTCAGTTTCTACTGTAAAACTTAGAGTTTGGCAGCTTGTTAACTACAAAGGAAAAAAGATTACTAGAAGCTTTTTAAATAATTGAAAGAAGTAATGGATGCCATAAGCCTCCTCAAATTGTGTAAAAGATTTATAGTTTGATCTGCCAAATGATAACTGGCAGACTATTAAACTGCGTGAAAAATGAGATATGTTATTTTCTGCATAATGTAACTTGCATAACAATGAAAAGTGTTTGTTAAGGAATGCTTCTGCTTTAGTTCTTGTTCACTCCCTTTAACTCCAGAAAGTGTGTTTAATGTAAACCCTTATATTGATATTATGCTGACCATCTTCATGTAGTACTATGAACTGTTTAGACTAAGCACTAGACTCAGAGTAAAATGTATTTAAATACAGTACCAGAGTATTCATTACTTTGCTGTATGACTGCAGACAGCTCTGTCTTTGGACAGACCCCCAACTCTCCAATTTATCTTGATAACTAACATAACTTGCTATTGAGTATAAACTTCATTGGATAAAAAATCAAGCTCTCATTACGGTTTCCCATGATATCTTTGACAGCACCACACAGTGATGGCAATTTTGATATATAATATAATCCATTTTACCAAAAACATTTATTGAGGGTTCCACATGTGTTTAGAGCCATTCTAAGAGCTTTACTCATTTAATCTTCTCATGAACCTAAAGACTAGATCCTATTATGAACCGCTCTTAGGAAAAGGGGAAATTGAGCCAGAGAGGTGTTATGTAACTTATCCAAGGTCAAAGCTGCTAAAGTGTGGAGTCTATATTTTATGCCAGGCAGTTTGACTCAAGAGAGATCAAACCTAAGGCCAAATGGATAATGCTCTAGGCACACTCTGTTTACCTCTTGAGGATCAGACTCTGTCCTAAGCACTTTGCACACAATAACTCATTACATTTAGTAATGAAAATAAAAACAAAAATAAAGAAATGGGACCTAATTAAACTTAAAAGCTTTTGCACAGCCAAGGAAACCATAAACAAGATGAAAAGACAACACTCAGAATGGGAGAAAATATTTGCCAGTGAAGCAACAGACAAAGGATTAATCTACAAAATATATAAACAGCTCATGGAGTTCAATATCAATAAAACAACCCAATCAAAAAATGGGCAGAAGACCTAAATAGACATCTCTCCAAGGAGGACATACAGATGGCCAAGGGGCACAAGAAAGGATGTTCAACATCACTGATTATTAGAGAAATGCAAATCAAAACTACAATGAGGTATCACCTCACACCAGTCAGAATGGCCATCATCAAAAAATCTACAAACAGTACATGCTGGAGAGGGTGTGGAGAAAAGGGAACCGTCTTGCACTGTTGGTGAGAATGTAAATTGATACAACCTCTATGGAGAACAGTATGGAGGTTCCTTAAAAAACTAAAAATAGTACCATATGACCCAGCAATCCAATTACTAGGCATATACTCTGAGAAAACCATAATTCAAAAGGATACATGTACCCCAATATTCGTTGCAGCACTATTTACAATAGCCAGGACATGGAAACAACCTAAATGTCCATTGACAGATGAACAGATAAAGAAGATGTGGTACCTATATACAATGGAATATTACTCAGCCATAAAAAGGAATGAAATTGGGTCATTTGTAGAGATGTGGTTAGACCAAGAGTCTGTCATACAGAGTGAAGTAAGCCAGAAAGAGGAAAAACAAATATTGTATATTAACACATATATGTGGAATCTAGAAAAATGGTACAGATGAACATATTTGCAAGGCAGGAATAGAGACACAGACAGAGAGAAAGGACATGTGGACACAGTGGGAGAGGAGAGGGTTGGACAAACTGGGAGACTAAGAATGATATATATACAGTACCATACGTAAAATAGGTAGCTAGTGGGAACATGCTATAAAGCACAGGAAGCTTAGCTCAGTGTTCTGTGACAACCTAGATGGGTGAGGTAGGGGGGTGGGAGGGAGGTCCAAGAGGAAGGGAATATATGTATACATATAGCTGACTCACTTCATTGTACAGCAGAAACTAACACAACATTGTAAAGCAATTATACTCCATTAAAGAAAAGTTAAAAAAAAAAAAACCTATTACACAGAATTAACCCAATTTTAGAACTTAAAAAACAAAAAAGTATCAGAAGTTTAGTAACTTGCTTATAGTCATATTATGCAATAATTAGTGAATCCTGAATCCATCTGCCTGATTCAAAAGCCCGTGCTACTGACAAGGAGACTGTATGGCCAGCTTCAGTTTACTCCAACTTTATGAGTTGTATTAAATAGAGAAATCACAGCTATTTACCCAAGTCAAACTTTTTTTTTCTTTTTCTTTTTTTTGGATTTCAAAAATCAAATAGACTGCACAGTAAAAGGAAAAATAGACAAATGTGCTAGGAATGAAAATATATCAGTTATACAGACTCCAAAATTACAACCAAACCCTCAGGGTGTTGAAATCCCTCTGACCTGCCTGAGCTTGGTTAAGAGGAAGACTGGCACTGGGAGTCTATTCAAGCCTCCAGGCAAAGCTCCCTGTGTATAGGCACTTCAAAAAGGAGATGGGGAAGGACAAGAGAAGAACATCAATAATTTTTTTTTTTTTTTATGTCAGCCAAAGCACTCTCTACTGCATGCTGCAGAATGCAAAAGAAATCAACTGTATCTCTATATGTAGTCAGTTATCAATGATTCCAGGTAACAGTGCAGCCATAATGTGGGGTACCAATGTATCTCTTAACTTTGACCAAGATGGTCACCTTATCACTGTTACTTTTGGCCTGCATTCTGCAATTACAGCTGACATCAAGTCACCAACTTGTGTTAAGGTTTTTCTTCCATGTTGTTTCCCACTAGGTAAGCTCCATATTTATTTTTCTATTTTCAGATTTTTCGGAATGTATATATATGTACACAGAAAAGAATTATTTTTGCATAAATTATTCAAAGCCAGCCAGACAGACCAATAATAAAAAAACTGATTAGAAAAGAAATACTATTGTTAATCAACTTTAAAGCTCAGAAATCAAATGATACATAAACAATTGCTGATAACTCTGCAACATTAACTTGCTTTTTGAAGTGGATTGATTTTTAAGATAATGTTCATCTGCTGGTACATCTGCCATTAAAACTCATGGATACAGAGGCTTTCTCTAAGCTTTACTATCCAAATAACTCCCCCTATGCAAGGGGCCACAAACTCATTTAGCTCTGTACCTTAGACTTCAAAGTAAGTGATTTTCATCAAATTCTAGATCTTGGACCACTTCCTTCCCCCAAATGCATGTAGAAAATAAGTATATTCTTCCTTTTTTTACTTACTTCCTGACTAGAATTCTAGCAGGGAACTGCGTTTCTGACTCATAATTGCTATAGCAGTATGCTTCTGAATTTGACCTTTGATAGAGAAACAAAAAGAGAATGACAGCACCATGATTTTCTATTCTTTATTCCCATAACAGACTGAAAAACCCCAACCCTGATTAAAATTAAATTTAAAAGGCATTACACAGCAACATTCTTTGAATATATATACCCCTGCAAAAAATAATTTCAATAGCAAACCACAAAGACATATCTATGTGTCTGATTTCAAGTGTATTTTATCAGATACATTTAAACTATCATGGGAATAATTATGAAGCAAACAAATTATTAGTTGCAAAACAAGTGGAAACTCTTCAGTTTCATTTGTAAAATAATGGTAATATTATTCACCTTAAAGAGCTATCATGAGGATTAAATGAGACCATGTGTGCAAAGTATTTAACATAGTGCTGGTACACACTGGGCACATAACAAGTGTTAAGTATTGATACTGAGTAGGACTGTTACCCACACGGTCTCCTTAAGAGTGACTGACACTATGACTCCAAGTACCACTAAATATGAACAGCTTCCACGTGTGCATTTCTAGACTATAAATGTCTCTGAACTTCAGAAAAATATATATGTAACAACTGTACATCTCTACTTGGATGTTTCTAAAGCATGCGCAGCTCAGTGTGCTGGAAATAGAGTTTTACATTTTCATCAAACCAAATATAATTCACCTCCATTCAAAAATCTGTGAGTTGTCCTAGATTTTCTCTCTTTTACATCACACACATAATGTCTCCTGTTGATTGAACTTTCTAAGTATATTCCATGTCTATATCTCCTTATCCATATTACCACTGCCATTGGTGTAGTTCAAGATCTGACCATTTCTTGCCTGGATTCCTGCCATCTTTTTTAATTGGTTTTTCAGCTTCCATGTGTGCCCCCTTCAGCATATCTTCTACACTGCCACTAAAGCTGCCAAATGCAAATCTGACCATGTTACTCACTGGTAAAATACTTCAGTGACTCCCAATTACCTACAGAATAGAGATCAAATTCTTTAATGTCTGGATCTCTTGGAAGACAATAAATATCACCTTCTTACCTGCCAAATTGGAAAGATAATAAGAAATAAAATACAAGAATGAGAAATAGGTAACTAAAACACCTCCTTTATTACTGATGAAGCTATGATGAATATATAGTTTATACTAGCAGTCAAGTGTGTCTCTTAACCTTGAATCCTATAATCAGAAAATTTACCCTCCCAGCCCCAGGCTAAACTAGAGCAAGTCTTCCCACCCTGGAGAAGGTGCTCCCTGCTGGCAGTACACTTCAAGAGGAACAATGGTTTCCCCTAGGAGTTTTACAGTTTCAGGTCTTATGTTTAAGTCTTTAATCCATTTTGAGTTGATTTTTGTGTATGGTTTAATATAAGTATACAATTTCATTCTTTTGGATGTGGATATCCAGTTGTCCCAACAATATATGTTGAAGAGACTATCCTTTGAGTATTCTTGGTTCCCTTGTTGACTGGTGATGTACACCTGAGTTTATTTTTGGGCTCTCTATTCTGTTGCATTGGTCTATATGTCTGTCTTTATGCCAGATATTAGTCTGGCAATGACTTCTTGGATATGACACCAAAAGCATAGGCAACAAAAACAAAAAATAGATTAGTGGGACCGCATCAAATCAAAAAGCTTCTACAAAGCAAAGAATGATGAACACAATAAAAAGGCAACCTATGGAATGGGAGAAAATATTTGCAAACTATATACCTGAGAAAAGGTTAATAACCAAAACACACGAGGAACCCCTCCAACTTAATAGTAAAAAAATAAATGACACAATTTTTAAAAATGGGCAGAGGACTTGAATAGGCATTTCTCAAAGAAGATATACAAATGGTCAACAGTCACATGAAAAGATACTCAACATGACTAATCATCAGAGAAATGTAAATCAAAACCACAATGAGATGTCACCTCACACTTGTTAGGATGGCTGTTACCAACAAAACAAAACAAAACAACAACAACAAAAAAAGAAATGACAGGTGTTGATGAGGATGTAGAGAAATTGTGCACTGTTGGTGGAAATTTAAATGGTGCAGTCACTATGGAAAACAGTATGGAGTTTCCCCAAAAGATTAAAAATAGTAATACCATATGATCCAGCAATCCTAATTATGGATATTTATCCAAAACAAATGAAATAACTGTCTCAAAGAGATATCTGCCTTCCCATGTTCCCAGAATTATTCACAGTAGCCAAGATGTGGAAGCAACTTATTATCCATCAATGGGTGAATGGATAAAGAAAATGTAGTATACATATCAAATGAAAATATGTAGTATACATATTAGCCCTGAAAAAAGGAAGAAAATACTGCCATATTTGGCAATATGGATTAATCTTGAGGACATTATGCTAAGTGAAATAAACCACTCATTGAAGGATATACTGCATGATACCACTTATATGAGTTATCTAAAATAGTCAAACACATAAAAACAGAGAGTAGAATGGTGGTTTCTCGGGGCCGAGGGGAGGGGGAAATGGGGAGTTGCTTTTCAATAGGTATAAAATTTCAGTTATGCAAGATAATTAGCTTTTAGATATCTGCTGTATAGCATTGATTCTATAGTTGACAATACTGTGTTTTGCACTTAAAATTTGTAAAGAAAATAGATCTTTGCCACAGTGAAAAATCTTATGACAGTGAAAAAAAATTAAGTTTAAAAAGAGGAGGAATGGTAAAGATATGCCAATACTTCCATTTAAATATATCTAAATTTACCTCTCAAAGAGGTGGTTCCACACAACCTCCTTAGAGTAGAGTAAGTTAGTAAGTCTGGGTATGTCACCCGGTGGAGCTCCTGTCACTTGGAAGAAAAATCAGGTATGCTCTTCCCTAACAAGGAGTCTGGCAGACCAAGGCCTTTGTGATCTGACCTCTAGCAGCTACTCCTATAGCCTCATCCTCTGACACTCCCTGTCACTCAGTGTAAGTTCTGCTATCAATTTCAAAGTGTGTTTCATAGATTGATAAAAGGTTATAAACCAAAAAAAAAAAAAAAAGGATGGTAATAGAGGAAATT
Organism: Balaenoptera ricei; assembly: GCF_028023285.1. NCBI lineage: Eukaryota > Metazoa > Chordata > Mammalia > Artiodactyla > Balaenopteridae > Balaenoptera > Balaenoptera ricei. The sequence goes on from NC_082655.1 coordinate 52,505,253, forward strand.
CTGTGATCAAGCAATTTTGCAAAGTGCTGGATCAGATAAAGAGCTTTCTTCACTGTAGGTATTTTCAGATCCTTTAATATGCTAATGGATATTGTGACTTTCCAGGAAGGGGATAGACAATACACGTGTTACCAGATCATCTTTCAGGATGTTTTCTGAGGCATACTTTGGAAAATGCTACTGTAGTAAAAACATTCCACTCACAGTTCTGAATATATCTTGTTCTCTCATGTCTCTAAACCACTGGACATGATGTCCCCACTGCTTCCGGTCCTTAACCAACTCCCCACAGCTCTTTAAGACTAGATCCAAGAATCACCTCTTTAACCTTTTTCAGTCCTTAGACTTTCTTCCTTATTTTCCTACTTCTGTATTTCTTTAGAGCTTCAGACTCTTACAGTCATATGAATTTTCACTTTGTATTACTGTTGGTTTCATTTGATTTTCCATCTTACCAAATTGAAGATACTAGAGTTTAGAAAATATTTTATCTTTGTATCTTAAAATGTTAGGCATTTGCTAAATCACTGTAGAAAGAAGAATGCACTCGGACTTGGGTGTCAGTTCTAATTTAACATGATGCTCTGTGCCTGCTACCTGCTTCGCACACAACCCTTGTCTCAACCCCCTGCCCAGTGCCAAATTCCAGTCATCCTGAACTTAATTCCGCTCAGCCCTGTTTCTTTTCTCTCTGGCTTTCCCATATACTGTTCTCTCTTTCTGGAACCCCCTAAAGCTTCTGTCCACTGAACCCCTTATTTATTTTTCATGCATTTTAGTCCTTCTAAGATCTCCCATAATGAGATAAGATGACCTTGTACGCGTCTCAAAGTCCAGTTTATCTATCTCCAACATATGTTATTGCAATTGCTTATTTAATTGTATATTCTATGTAAATGCAGGGACCATGTCTATCTTGCTCATTAATATGTCTCCATTGCTTAGCACAGTATCTGATACATTGTAGGTGAGTAACAACTAGTCATTAAATGAATGAACAATTAGTTATGCTTCTCACCCAGGCTCCAGATAATAGTCTGAAATTTTATGACATTTATTTAATCAATGTCCCACTACACTGTCTGTTTTTAGGTAAGGTGATAGATGCATATTTTACTTTTACTTTTCTTTTTCCTTATTCCCAATGCTTCTGTCTATAATTTGTCACCTGTATGCTGGGACATGACTTACAAATCAGTCCCTACTTCTTCCATGTCATGCCGCAGTCTTTCACTACAAATTATAGCTTAAAGTTTCCTCAGGTTAACTAGAGCATACAAAAGGCTGAGAAACTCTGCAATGGCTTGTTTCCATTGACATTAAAATAGTAGGTCACACTATATCCAGAAAATCCATGTGGAAATGGCAGTCTGATATATTTCTTCAGAGAGCAAAACAATTACAGACAAGCAATTTTCTTTCCCAAGGGACTAGTAAAATGCTTTGCCCATGTCATCTTCCAATATTTTATGTTGTGGTGAGTGACTACACCTTTTCTATCCAATTAGACAGACCTTCAACAAGCTGAATAGTAAATAGCTAACCAGTCAAGTTAGAAACATATGTGAGCATATAACCCTGAACCACTGTTTTTCAAAATTGACCACATACAGGAAAGCTATGGAATACCCTCCTCAACAAATGTGAAGGAAATCCTATTAATATATTTATTATCCGTTCATCTAGTGTTTATTGGAAATTGTTTTGATATTATTTTAAATAAGGAACATGGTTAGGTTAAAAACCTTAAAGGGGGCAAAACTAATAGGACACAGTTTCCTGAAACCACAACGGTTCCCACAAAGCAAAAATATACTGCTTTATTTAAACTTGAGACCTTATTTTTTATTATTTTCTCCTGTAACATACGTTTATTAATGAAAATTTGTGAAATAAAATTCATCTGAAAACCCACTATAGAAATGTTAGAACCATGTGGGGCTGGAATTATGTGTACGTATTTGGAATACATAGCGAATAGGCGATTTAGTATGGAAGGTGGTTGAGAGTTATCAACCTGGAGCCTTCTTGACAAGTAATATAGGATTAGTTCTATACAAAATAGTGAATTAAGTGAAATTTTGGTTATCCTAATTTCCAAAATGTCTCCTTAGCCTTCTTCTTTAGCTAAACCTTAATAATTCCTTCCTTCTGTAATTACACTTATATCTCCACCCACCCATGCCATGGCCAACTCCAGATTCTCCCCACATCGATTCACCCTGCATATAACTCACAGATTTTCTTTTTCAAAATAAATGTGATGGTGTCAGTCTTCACATTAAACACATTTAAATCTGCTATTGTCAACTCTTTGATATACGTACTAGGTCTTTGATATTCTAACCTTGACTTCTCTAACCTAATTTTTCAGGGTTTAAATAAGACAAAGAAAATGAACTCACTGAAGCTTTAGAAATAGTTATTGTAATAATAACTATTATTATAATGATGAAGATGTTAGATAAATCTTTAAATTAAAAAAAAATTCCAATTATTAAAGTGAAAATAATATGACCTTGGATGAAAATTTCCAACGTACAAAAAGATATACAGAATATGACCCACACTCTCCCAACCAAAGTTAACCACTATTAATACGTTGTAATACAGCTTTCCACAATCTGTTTTTCATACGTACTTATGTAGTCTAAATTAACAAAGGTATTTAATTTAAAAGGGGCAGAAAAACATTTATGATAATTTAAACAATGAGAGTGTATGGGGCACAGAAATATATATGAAAAGTACATGATAAACAGTAATTTGTGTATTTCCCCACCTCATAGTGGTTCCCTCATACTTAGTAATTACCTAGGGAATGTATTCAATATAAGCATCCTCCAATGTGGCTAGGGGACCATGCATTGGGCATATGTGACTGTGGTAGGTAGAGACTGTATATTTCCTTTCCTTGATTTTAATTTTCTTTATGGCACTTAACACCATTACGATGGTCTCAATGTTTGTGTCCCCCCAAATTTCACATGTTGGAGTTCTAAATCCCAATGTGATGGTGTCAGAGATGAGGCCTTTGGAAGGTGCTTAAGTCATGAGGATGGAGCCATACTACACTTTTTTCGCAGCTTTATTGAAGTATGATTAATAATAAAAATTGCATATATTTAAGGTGTACAGTAGGATGTTTGGATATATGTATATAAGGTGAAATCATTTCCTCAGTCAAGCTAATTAAAATCTCCATTACCTCACATAGTTACCATATTTTTGTGTCCATTGTGAGAAAACTTGAGATCTACCTCTTAGTAAATTTCAAATATGTGATAAATTATTAACTATAGTCACCATGCTATACTTTGGGCCCCCAAGAACATGCTTACCTTATAACTAAAATTTTGTACCCTTTGACCAACATCTCATTTCCACCACCAGCCCAGCCCTCGACCCCTGATAAACACCATTCTAGTCTCTGTTATGAGTTCAACTATTTTAGATTCCACACATAAGGGAGATAATGCAATATTTATCTTTCTGTGTTTGGCCATCTCACTTAGCCTAATGTTCACCAAGTTCATCCATGTTGTCACATATGGCAGGATTTTTCTATTTTTTAAGACTGAATAATATTCTATTCGGTATATATACTACATTTTCTTTTCTTTTTTTTTTTTTTTAAACATCTTTATTGAAGTATAATTGCCTTACAATGGTGTGTTAGTTTCTGCTTTATAAAAAAGTGAATCAGTTATACACATACAATATGTTCCCATTTCTCTTCCCTCTTGCATCTCCCTCCCTCCCACCCTCCCCATCCCACCCCTCTAGGTGGTCACAAAGCACCGAGCTGATCTCCCTGTGCTATGCGGCTGCTTCCCACTAGTTATCTATTTTACATTTGGTGGTGTATATATGTCCATGACGCTCTCTTACCCTGTCACATCTCACCCCACCCCCTCCCCATATCCTCAAGTCCATTCTCTAGTAGGTCTGTGTCTTTATTCCCGTCTTGCCACTAGGTTCTTCATGGCCTTTTTTTTTTTTTTTTTTCCTTAGATTCCATATATATGTGTTAGCATACTGTATTTGTTTTTCTCTTTCTGACTTACTTCACTCTGTATGACAGATTCTAACTCCATCCACCTCATTACAAATACCTCCATTTCATTTCTTTTTATGGCTGAGTAATATTCCATTGTATATATGTGCCACATCTTCTTTATCCATTCATCTGTCAATGGACATTTAGGTAGCTTCCATGTCCTGGCTATTGTAAATAGAGCTGCAATGAACATTTTGGTACATGACTCTTTTTGACCTATGGTTTTCTCAGGGTATATGCCCAGTAGTGGGATTGCTGGGTCGTATGGTAGTTCTATTTGCAGTTATTTAAGGAACCTACATACTGTTCTCCATAGTGGCTGTATCAATTTACATTCCCACCAACAGTGCAAGAGTGTTCCCTTTCCTCTACACCCTCTCCAGCATTTATTGTTTCTAGATTTTTTGATGATGGCCATTCTGACCGGTGTGAGATGATATCTCATTGTAGTTTTGATTTGCATTTCTCTAATGATTAATGATGTTGAGCATTCTTTCATGTGTCTGTAGGCCATCTGTATATCTTCTTTGGAGAAATGTCTATTTAGGTCTTCTGCCCATTTTTGGATTGGGTTGTTCGTTTTTTTGTTATTGAGCTGCATGAGCTGCTTGTAAATCTTGGAGATTAATCCTTTGTCAGTTGCTTCATTTGCAAATATTTTCTCCCATTCTGAGGGTTGTCTTTTGGTCTTGTTTATGGTTTCCTTTGCTGTGCAAAAGCTTTTAAGTTTCATTAGGTCCCATTTGTTTATTTGTGTTCTTATTTCCATTTCTCTGGGAGCTGGGTCAAAAAGAATCTTGCTGTGATGTATGTCATAGAGTGTTCTGCCTATGTTTTCCTCTAAGAGTTTGATAGTGTCTGCCCTTACACTTAGGTCTTTAATCCATTTTGAGTTTATTTTTGTGCATGGTGTCAAGGAGTGTTCTAATTTCATACTTTTACATGTATCTGTCCAATTTTCCCAGCACCACTTATTGAAGAGGCTGTCTTTTCTCCACTGTATATGCTTGCCTCCTTTATCAAAGATAAGGTGACCATATGTGCGTGGGTTTATCTCTGGGCTTTCTATCCTGTTCCATTGATCTATATTTCTGTTTTTGTACCAGTGCCATACTGTCTTGATTACTGTAGCTTCGTAGTACAGTCTGAAGTGAGGGAGCCTGATTCCCCCAGCTCCATTTTTCATTCTCAAGATTGCTTTGGCTATTCGGGGTCTTTTGTGTTTCCATACAAATTGTGAAATTTTTTGTTCTAGTTCTGTGAAAAATGCCAGTGGTAGTTTGAGAGGGATTGCATTGAATCTGTAGATTGCTTTGGGTAGTAGAGTCATTTTCACAATGTTGATTCTTCCAATCCAGGAACATGGTATATCTCTCCATCTATTTGTATCATCTTTAATTTCTTTCATCAGTGTCTTATCATTTTCTGCATACAGGTCTTTTGTCTCCTTAGGTAGGTTTATTCCTAGATATCTTATTCTTTTTGTTGCAATGGTAAACGGGAGTGTTTTCTTAATTTCACTTTCAGATTTTTCGTCATTAGTGTATAGAAATGCAAGAGATTTCTGTGCATTAATTTTGTATCCTGCTACTTTACCAAATTCATTGATTAGCTCTAGGAGTTTTCTGGTAGCATCTTTAGGATTCTCTATGTATAGTATCATGTCATCTGCAAATAGTGACAGCTTTACTTCTTCTTTTCCGATTTGGATTCCTTTTATTTCTCTGTCTTCTCTGATTGCTGTGGCGAACACTTCCAAAACTATGTTGAATAATAGTGGTGAGAGTGGGCAACCTTGTCTTGTTCCTGATCTTAGTGGAAATGGTTTCAGTTTTTCACCATTGAGGACGATGTTGGCTGTGGGTTTGTCATATATGGCCTTTATTATGTTGAGGAAAGTTCCCTCTACGCCTACTTTCTGCAGGGCTTTCATCATAAATGGGTGTTGAATTTTGTTGAAAGCTTTCTCTGCATCTTTTGAGATGATCATATGGTTTTTCTCCTTCAATTTGTTAATATGGTGTATCACATTGATTGATTTGCGTATGTTGAAGAATCCTTGCATTCCTGGGATAAACCCCACTTGATCATGGTGTATGATCCTTTTAATGTGCTGTTGGATTTTTGTTTGCTAGTATTTTGTTGAGGATTTTTGCATCTATGTTCATCAGTGATATTGGCCTGTAGTTTTCTTTCTTTGTGACATCTTTGTCTGGTTTTGGTATCAGGGTGATGGTGGCCTCGTAGAATGAGTTGGGGAGTGTTCCTCCCTCTGCAATATTTTGGAAGAGTTTGAGAAGGATAGGTGTTAGCTCTTCTCTAAATGTTTGATAGAATTCGCCTGTGAAGCCATCTGGTCCTGGGCTTTTGTTTGTTGGAAGGTTTTTAATTACAGTTTCAATTTCAGTGCTTGTGATTGGTCTGTTCATATTTTCTATTTCTTCCTGGTTCAGTCTCAGCAGTTTGTGCATTTCTAAGAATCTGTCCATTTCTTCCAGGATGTCATTTTATTGGCATAGAGTTGCTTGTAGTAATCTCTCATGATTTTTTGTATTTCTGCAGTGTCAGTGGTTACTTCTCCTTTTTCATTTCTAATTCTATTGATTTGAGTCTTCTCCCTTTTTCTCTTGATGAGTCTGGCTAATGTTTTATCAATTTTGTTTATCTTCTCAAAGAACCATCTTTCAGTTTCATTGATTTTTACTATTGTTCCCTTCATTTCTTTTTCATTTATTTCTGACCTAATCTTTATGATTTCTTTCCTTCTGCTGGCTTTGGGGTTTTTTTGTTCTTCTTTCTCTAATTGCTTTAGGTGCAAGGTTAGGTTGTTTATTCGAGATGTTTCCTGTTTCTTGAGGTAGGCTTGTATTGCAATAAACTTCCCTCTTAGCACTGTTTTGCTGTGTCCCATAGGTTTTGGGTCGTCGTATCTCCATTTTCATTTGTTTCTCGGTATTTTTTGATTTCCCCTTTGATTTCTTCAGTGATCACTTCGTTATTAAGTAGTGTATTGTGTAGCCTCCATGTGTTTGTATTTTTTACACATCTTTTCCTGTAATTGATATCTAGTCTCATAGCGTTGTGGTCGGAAAACATACTTGATACGATTTCAATTTTCTTAAATTTACCAAGGCTTGATTTGTGACCCAAGATATGATCTATCATGGAGAATGTTCCATGCGCACTTGAGAAAAATGTGTATTCTGTTGTTTTTGGGTGGAATGTCCTATAAATATCAATTAAGTCCATCTTGTTTAATGTATCATTTAAAGCTTGTGTTTCCTTATTTATTTTCATTTTGGATGATCTGTCCATTGGTGAAAGTGGGGTGTTAAAGTCCCCTACTATGATTGTGTTACTGTTGATTTCCCCTTTCATGGCTGTTAGTATTTGCCTTATGTATTGAAGTGCTCCTATGTTGGGTGCATAAATATTTACAATTGTTATACCTTCCTCTTGGATCAATCCCTTGATCATTATATAGTGTCCTTCTTTGTCTCTTGTAATAGTCTTTATTTTAAAGTCTATTTTGTCTGATATGAGAATTGCTACACCAGCTTTCTTCTGATTTCCATTTGCATGGAATATCTTTTTCCATCCCCTCACTTTCAGTCTGTATGTGTCTCTAGGTCTGATGTGGGTCTCTTGTAGACAACATATATATGGGTCTCGTTTTTGTATCCATTCAGCCAGCCTGTGTCTTTTGGTGGGAGCATTTAATCCATTTACATTCAAGGTAATTATCGATATGTATGTTCCTATTCCCATTTTCTTAAATGTTTTGGGTTTGTTATTGTAGGTGTTTTCCTTCTCTTGTGTTTCTTGCCTAGAGAAGTTCCTTTAGCATTTGTTGTAAAGCTGGTTTGGTGGTGCTGAACTCTCTCAGCTTTTGCTTGTCTGTAAAGGTTTTAATTTCTCCATCAAATCTGAATGAGATCCTTGCAGGGTAGAGTAACCTTGGTTGTAGCTTTTTCTCCTTCATCACTTTAAGTATATCCTGCCACTCCCTTCTGGCTTGCAGAGTTTCTGCTGAAAGATCAGATGTTAACCTTATGGGGATTCCCTTGTGTGTTATTTGTTGTTTTTCCCTCGCTGCCTTTAATATGTTTTCCTTACATTTAATTTTTGACAGTTTGATTAATATGTGTCTTGGCGTGTTTCTCCTTGGGTTTATCCTGTATGGGACTCTCTGTGCTTCCAGGACTTGATTAACTATTTCCTTTCCCATATTAGGGAAGTTTTCAACTATAATCTCTTCAAATATTTTCTCAGTCCCTTTCTTTTTCTCTTCTTCTTCTGGGACCCCTATAATTCGAATGTTGGTGTGTTTAATGTTGTCCCAGAGGTCTCTGAGACTGTCCTCAATTCTTTTCATTCTTTTTTCTTTATCCTGCTCTGCAGTAATTATTTCCACCATTTTATCTTCCAGGTCACTTATCCTTTCTTCTGCCTCAGTTATTCTGCTATTGATCCCATCTAGAGTATTTTTAATTTCATTTATTGTGTTTTTCATCATTGCTTGGTTCCTCTTTAGATCTTCTAGGTCCTTGTTAAATGTTTCTTGCATTTTGTCTATTCTATATCCAAGATTTTGGATCATCCTTACTATCATTATTCTGAATTCTTTTTCAGGTAGACTACCTATTTCCTCTTCATTTGTTAAGTCTGGTGTGTTTTGACCCTTCTCCTTCATCTGCTGTGTGTTTTTCATCTGCTGTCGTCTCATTTTGCTTATCTTACTGTGTTTGGGATCTCCTTTTCACAGGCTGCAGGTTCGTAGTTCCCGTTGTTTTTGGTATCTGTCCCCAGTGGCTAAGGTTTGTTCAGTGGGTTGTGTAGGCTTCCTGGTGGAGGGAACTAGTGCCTGAGTTCTGGTGGATGAGGCTGGATCTTGTCTTTCTGGTGGGCACGTCCACGTCTGGTGGTGTATTTTGGGGTGTCTGTGGCCTTATTATGATTTTAGGCAGCCTCCCTGCTAATGGATGGGGCTGTGTTCCTGTCTTGCTAGTTGTTTGGCATAGGGTGTCCAGCACTGTAGCTTGCTGGTCATTGAGTGATGCTGGGTCTTGATGTTGAGATGGAGATCTCTGAGAGATTTTTGCCATTTGGTATTACGTGGAGCTGGGAGGTCTCTTGTGGACCAGTGTCCTGAAGTTGGCTCTCCCACCTCAGAGGTACGGCCCTGATGCCTGGCTGGAGCACCAAGAGCCTTTCATCCACACAGCTCAGAGTAAAAGGGAGAAAAAATAGAAAGAAAGAAAGAAAGAGGCTATAATATAGTGAAGTAAAATAAAGCTATTATAAAGCAAATCTATACAGACAGAATCTCACCCAGAAGCATATACATATACACTCACAAAAAAAGGAAAAGGGGAAAAATTAATATATTCTGCTCCCAAAGTCCACCTCCTGAATTTGGGATGATTTGTCGTCTATTCAGGTATTCAACAGATGCAGGTTCATTGAGTTGTTTGTGGAGTTTTAATCCGCTGCTTCTGAGGCTGCTGGGAGAGATTTCCTCTTCTCTTCTCTGTTCCCACAGCTCCTGGGGATCAGCTTTGGTTTTGGACCCGCCTCTGCGTGTAGGTCGCCTGAGGGCGTCTGTTCCCGCCCAGCCAGGACGGGGTTAAAGGAGCAGCTGCTTCGGGGGCTCTGGCTCACCCAGGCCGCAGGGAGGGAGGGGTACAGAGGAGGCGGGGCGAGCCTGCGGCGTCAGAGGCCAGCGTGACGTTACACCAGCCTGAGGCGCGCAGTGCGTTCTCCCGGGGAAGTTGTCCCTGGATCACGGGACCCTGGCTGTGGCGGGCTGCACAGGCTCCCAGGAGGGGCGGTGTGGACAGTGACCTGTGCTCGCACACAAGATTTTTGGAGGCTGCAGCAGCAGCCCCAGCGTCTCACACCCGTCTCTGGGGTCCGCGCTGATAGCCGCAGCTCGCGCCAGTTTCTGGAGTTCGTTTAGGCAGCGCTCTGAATCCCCTCTCCTTGCGCACCGTTAGACAAAGAGGCAAGAAAAAGTCTCTTGCCTCTTCGGCAGCTGCAGACTTTTTCCTGGTCTCCCTCCCAGACAGCTGTGGTGCACTAACCCCTTCAGGCTGTGTTCACGCCGCCAACCCCAGTCCTCTCCCTGGGATCCGACAGAAGCTAAGCCTCAGCTCCCAGCCCCACCCACCCCAGCAGGTGAGCAGACAAGCCTCTCCGGCTGCTGAGTGCTGCTCGGCGCCGAGCCTCTGTGCGGGAGTCTCTCCGTTTTTTCCTCTGCGCCCCTGTTGCTGTGGGATCCGCGCTGATAGCCGCGGCTCGCGCCCCTCTCTGAAGTTCGTTTAGGCGGCGCTCTGAATCCCCTCTCCTCGCGCACCAGGAAACAAAGAGGGAAGAAAAAGTCTCTTGCCTCTTCAGCAGCTGCAGACTTTTTCCCGGTCTCCCTCCCGGCTAGCTGTGGTGCACTAACCTCTTCAGGCTGTGTTCACACCGCCAACCCCAGTCCTCTCCCTGCGATCCCACCGAAGCCGGAGCCTCAGCTCCCAGTCCCCGCCCGCCCCGGCGGGTGAGCAGACAAGCCTCTCGGGCTGGTGAGTGCTGCTCGGCACCGAGCCTCCGTGCGGGAATTTCTCCGCTTTGCCCTCCGCACCCCTGTGGCTGCGCTCTCCTCCGTGGCTCCGAAGCTTCCCCCCTCTGCCACCTGCAGTCTCTGCCCGCGAAGGGGCTTCCTAGTGCGTGGAAATCTTTCCTCCTTCACAGCTCCCTCCCACTGGTGCAGGTGCTGTCCCTATTCTTTTGTCTCTGTTATTTCTTTTTTCTTTTGCCCTACCCAAGTACAGGGGGAGTTTCTTGCCTTTTGGGAGGTCTGACGTTTTCTGCCAGCGTTCAGTGGGTGTTCTGTAGGAGCAGTTCCACATGTAGATGTATTTCTACTGTATCTGTGGGAAGGAAAGTGATCTCCACGTCTTACTGTTCCGCCATCTTCTCTCTACATTTTCTTTATACTCACCTGTTGATGAACGCTTTGGTTGTTTCCATATCTTGGCTATTATGAATAATGCTGGAAAGAATGTGGGAGTTTCAGATATCTCTTTAAGATACTTGTTTTATTTCCTATGGATATATACCCAGCATGGGATTGCTGGATCATACTGTAGTTCTATTTTAATTTTTGAGGAACCTCCATACTGTTTTCCATAAAGGTTGTACAAGTTTACATTTCTACCAACAGTGTCCAATGGTTCCTTTTTCTCTATGTCTTCATCCAACTTTTTGTTTTGTTTTGTTTTGTTTTTAAATGAAAGTCATCCTAACAGGAACGAGGTAACATCTCATTGTAGTTTTGATTTGAATTTCCCTGGCGATTAGTGATGTTAAACATATTTCATATACCTGCTGGCCATTTTTATCTCTTCTGTGGAAAAAATGTCAGTTCAGGTTCTTTGCACATTTCTTTTTTGGGTATTTTTTTATATTGAGTTTTATGATATATCAGTTATTACATATATATATATATATATATATACACATACATATATATATATGGTATTAACCCCTTATTAGATATATGGTTTGAAAATATTTTCTTCCATTCCATAAGTTGCCTTTTCCTTTTGTTGATTGTTTCCTTTGCTGTGCAGAAACTTTTTAGTTTGATGTAGTCCCATTTCTCTATTTTTCTTTTGTCCTTTGTGCCTTTTGGTGTCATATCCAAAAAATCGTTCCCAAGACCATACAAAGCAGCATTTCTACTATGCCTTTTTATAGGAGTTTTATAGTTCAGGTCTTATGTTTAAGACTTTAATCCATTTCTAGTTCACTTCATGTATGGTGTAAGATATAGGTCCAGGTTCTGTCTTTTGCTTGTCATTATCAAGTTTTCCCTACATTGTGTATTGAAGAGACTATGCTTTCCCAATTGTATATTCTTGGCTCCCTTGTCAAGTATTAGCTTACTGTATATACACATAGATTTATTACTGGGCTGTCAATTGTGTTCCATTCATCTAATTATTTTTATGCAAGTACCACAACATTTTGATCATTATAGATGTTAAATATAGATTGAAATCAGAAAGTGTGAGTCCTCCAGTTTTCTTGTTCAGGGTTACTTTGGTTATTTGGGGTCTGGTGTGGTTCCACTCAAATTTAAAGAAAAAATTCTATTTCTGTGAAAAATGCCATGGAAATTTAAATAGGAATTGCATTGAATCTACAGATCGCTTTGGATAATATGGATATTTTAACAATATTAGTTCTTCCAATCCATGAACATGGGATATCATTCCATTTATTTGAATCTTCTTCAGTTTCTTTCATCAAAGTCTATTTTTCATTGTAGGTATCTTTCCCCTCCTTGATTCAATTCATTCCCAAGTATTTTATTATTTTTGATGTAATTGAAAATGGGATTGTTTTCATTATTTCCTTTTCAGATAGTTCTTTGTTATTGTATAGAAACACAACCAATTTAGGGGGGTTGATTTTGTATCTTACAACTTTACTGAATTTGCTCATTAGTTCTATCATTTGTGTGTTTGTGTGTGTGTGTGAAATCTTTAGGATTTTCTTTGTATAAGATTATATTCAGCAGAGACTGCTTTACTTTTTCCTTTCCAACTTGAATCCCTTTTATATCGTTTTCTTGCCCAATTGCTCTGGTTAAAACATCCAGTATTGTTAATAGGAGTGGTGAGAGTGGACATCCTTGTCTTGTTCCTGATCTTAGATAAAAAGTTTCCTGTTTTTTACTGTTGAGTATGGTAGTAGCTGTGGGCTTTTCTTATATAATACCTATTATAGAAGGTATGTTCCTTCTATACGCACCTTGTAGAGAGTTTTTATGTTCAATTTGTCAAATATTTTTTTCATAATCTATTGAGATAATCATATTTTTATCCTTTATTTTGTTAATGTAGGGTATCACGTTGATTGATCCCCCATCCCTGCATCACATTTGACTATGTTGCATGATCCTTTTAGTGTGCTGTCAAATTCAGTTTAGTAGTAGTTTGTTAAGGATTTTTGTGTCTGTATATATCAGAAATACTGGCCTGTAGTTTTCTTGGCTTTTGGCATCCTATCCAGCTTTGTTATCAGGTAATTCTGGTTGTACAAAATGAGTTTGGGAGTGTATCCTACTCTTCCATTTTTTGAAAGAGTTTGAGAAGTATTCGTGTTAATTCTGCATTAAAGTTTTGTTGAAATTCACCAGAGAAATCATCTGGCTCTGGACTTTTCTTTTTGGGAGGTTTCTCATTACTGACTCAATCTCCTTACTCACTAATGGTCTGTACAAATTTTCTATTTCATTCTGATCCAGGCTTGTTAGATTGTATGTTCCTAGAAATGTATACATTTCTATTAGGTTACCCAATTTTTTGGTGTATAATTGTTCACAGTAGTCACTTATGATTCACTGTATTGTGATATCAGTTGTAACGTTCCTTGTCACATTGCTGAATTTGAGACATCTATCTTTTTGTCTTAGTCTACCTAAAGGTTTGCCATTTGTTCATCTTTTCAAAAAAACAACTCAGTTTCATAGATTTATTGTATTTTTTTTCTAGCCTCTATTTCATTTATTTCTACTCTGATTTTTATTTCCTTCCTTCTACTTATTTTGGGCTTAGTTATTTTTGTAGTTCCTTTAGAAGAAAAATTATGCTATTTGAGATCTTTCCTTTTTCTTACTGAAATTATTTATTATAAACTTGTGTCTTAGAACTGCTTTTGTGCATCCCATATGTTTTGGTATATTGTGTATCCATTTCTGTTTGTCTCAAGATATCTTTTAATTTCCCTTTTGATTTCTTCTTTGATCCATTGGCCTTAAGTAGTATGTTTTGTTTTCTTTTCTTTTCTATTTGTTATAATTAACATACAATATTACATTAGTTTCAGGTGGACAACATAGTGATTGAATATTTTTATGTATTATGAAATGATCAAAAGAATAAGACCAGTTACCATCTTGCAATATATAAAGTTATTGCAATATTATTGACTCCATTCCCTATGTGTACAGTACGTCCTCTGACTTATTTTATAGCAGAAAGTTTATACCTCTTAAGCCATTCACCTACTTTGTCTGTCCCTCTACAACCCTCCTCTCTGGCAACCACCAGTTTATTCTCTATAACTATGAGTCTGTTTCTGTTTGGTTTGGTTTGGCTGGTTGGTTTGGGTTTTTAGATTCCACATATTAGTGAAAAAATATGGGATTTGTTTTCCTCTGTCTGATTTATTTCATTTAGCCTAATACCCTCTAGGTCCATCCATGTTGCCACAAATGCCTGAGTAATATGCCATTGTATATATATATCACATCTGCTTTATTCACTGTTTTGCTTTCCATTTGCCTGGAGAATTTGGAGTATTTTTTTCCATCCCCTCACTTTAAGCCAATGTGTTCTTGAAATTTAAATGAATCTCTTGTAGGTAGCATACAGTTTTTGTTTGTTTGTTTTAAATTCATTCATTCAATGTCTTGTGATTGGAGAACTTAATCCATTTACATTTAAAGAATTATTGCTAGGTAAGGATTTTCTATTGTCTTTTTGTTAATTTTTTTTTTTTTTTTTTTTTTTTTTTTAGTTCATTTGTTTCTTTCTCCCTTGCTGTTTTCCCTTGTGATTTGATGATTTTCCATACTGACATACATTGATTCCTTTATTTTTATCTTTTGTGTGTCTGCTATAGGTTTTTGGTTTGTGGTTAACATGACGCTTTCATAAATGCCTTGTGGTTATAACAGTCTATTTTAAGCTGATAGTAACAACTTCAATTTCATACGAAACTATTTTACTTCTGCTCTATTTTGTTTATGATGGCACAATTTAACATCTTTTAAATTACATATTCACCAAGTTATTATAACTGTACTTTTTCTTTCCAAGTTTATACTAGTATTAAAAGTGATTTACACACCACCATTACATTAAAACAGTATGTTGAATTTGACTATATACTTGTCTTTACCAGTGAGTTTTGTGTTTTTGTTTTCGTGTTACTAAATTAGCTTCATTTCAGTTTCATTTCTCCCTTTTGAATTTCTTTTAAAGCAGGTCTAGTGATGATGAACTCCCTCAGCTCTCTTTTGTCTGGGAAAGTCTTTATCTCTCCATTTCTGAAGGACAACTTTGCCAGCTAAAATATTCTTGCTTGACTTTTTTTTTTCTTTCAGCACTTTAAATATATCATTCCACAGTCTCCTGGCCTGCAAGGTTTCTGCTGAGAAATCCACTGGTAGTCTTTATGGGTGTTTCCTTTTGTGTGATGTGTCTCTTTTCTCTTGCTGCTTTCAAAATTCTCTGTCTTTTGACAGTTTGATTTGTCAGTGAAATCCTCTTTGAGTTGAATATTATTTTGCACCTTTGATCTTCATGCACTTGCATGTTCATATCTGTCTCCAGATTTGGAAAGATTTCAGCCATTATTTCTTTAAATAAATTTTCTGCCCCTTTCTCCCTCTCTTCTACATCTGGAACTCCCATATGCAAGCTTTAGTTCACTCTATGGTATACTATAAATCTTGCAGGCTTTCTTAGATTTTCTTATTCTGCTTGATCAAATCTGATGCTGACACTCTATTCTAATTTTTCATTTCATTCAACGTATTCTTCAGTTCTTAAATTTCTATATTTTTAATGATTTCTATTTGTCTGTTGAACTTCTCATTTTACTTATGTATTCGTTGCTGATTTCATTGAGTGGTCTATTTGTCGTTTTTTGTAACTCATTGAACTTCCCTAAAACAATTGTTTTGAATTCTTTGTCAGGTACTTTGTAGATTTCCTTTTTAGAGGGTGAGTTACTAAAAAATTACTGTGTCCCCTGTGTGCCTTTGGTGGTGTCATATTTCCTTGATTGTTCATGTTCCTTAAAGTCTTGCATTACTGTCATTACATTTGAAAAGGCAGTCACTCCTCCAGTCTTTACTGATTGGTTTTGGTTTTCATAGAGAAATACCTTCACTAGTCAGCCTAGCTGGAGATTCTGAGGCTTTCTCAGACCTTATCTATGAATACACCTGCTCCACACTTCTTGTTACCTCTTGAGAGGGAATTTTTTAATTGTATGCCTTCTCTCAATTCTGCAAAACCAGACTGGATATTGAGAGCCTCCCGTTTGTTTTCCTTAGGGAAGTGCCTGAAATGCTTATGTGTGTGTGTCTTCTCCCAATCCCACAGAGTTGGCCAGCTTTCTGTGCATGCTTGTTAACCATCTGCAAAGGCTTGCTATCATTGTCCATGGGCCACATGGAGAATCTAAAATTGGGGTAAGGGTGAGGAACACAAGTATTAAGGGTGTTCATGTGCCAGTTGGAAGAGTCACAGGTGAGGCATCCTAAGTGGCTCATGGGTGGGCTTTTTGATGGAGTCCACAAACCTTCTGCTTGTCCTTTGATGAATTCTGAGACCAGCGTCTTTCTCCCTCCCTCTCATTTTTATAACCTCAGTATTCTGGGTGCAGCAAGAAAGAAGTGAGCCTCTTTAGCAGCATCCTGCACAGCTGGCAGAAAGGCACTCATTCGCTAAGTTCTTACATTACCCCATAGGAGAAATTACATGGCACTGTGCTAGGCTGCCTTGGGAAAGGGATGATGCAAATGAAGTGACCCTCTTCAATGCATCCATTCTTACATTTTTTTGCTCTAATGGTATGCTGGAACGTCTCTGCTAGACTCCTGAACTCTCAAAAAGGTACTCTCATCTTTAGGTGGTTGACAAAATTGATGTTCTGTGGGGAAATGATAGTAGAAAATTCCTATTCCACCATCTTGCTGATGTCACTCCTAAACATTTTGTTTACTTATTTTAGTCATTATCTGTTGCTCTTCTATGAATTTAAGTATAAAGAATTTTGAATGTTTTCTTCATTGATGAATAAATACCTAGTGTTTAGAAAGTGTCTGGTGCATTGTAGATACTCAATAAATATTTGTTGAATAAATGAATGAATAAATGAATATATGTGCACCCTATCTAAACAGGGTCAAAATGATGCTCTTGGTAGTTTTCAACTAACTGCAAAGATACAGCCAAGAGGTAGCTGGAATTGTATTACCTTCATGATGGTGTTTTTGGAGAACACAGATCTCTTGCTGCCAATGTTACTACAACTTTTCTGCTCCTTGCCTTCCTAAAGCTTGGTTGTCAAGATTTTAGCTCTTTGAATACTCAGGTAATTGACCAAGAAGGCCTTAACAGTCCCCTCAGCCTGACTAAATTTTAGACAGGTTTATTCTCGATGATAGGCCCCTAACCTCCTTTTTTAGAGCATTCACTTTAGAAGACAGGAACTGTAAATTCTTTCACTGCTCTTTGAGATGTAAATCTCCCAACCTCTTGCCTGTTTTACAACCCAGGAATGTCTTTCTCAAGGACCTTTAAGCCATCCCTTTGAAATGTAATCGAGAAAGACAGAGCCCCTATCTCCCAGTCTCTGTGGGAAATTAGAAGTCTAACTTCAGTAAGTGCCATTTAGCAAAGACAAATGGTCTAATCAAATTGACAACCTCTCACCAATGCACTCCAACACGTTTTCACTAGCTCACCCCAGCACTTAAAAACTCTCCTACATCTGTTTCAGAGAAGTTAAGTTTAATCTCTCTCCTCTATCGCAATGGTCTTGACCTCTATTGCAACTGAATGAAGTATTCCTTCCCTGTTTGATTCTGTCCAGTGCAATTTTGCTTTGGCATAATCTTGAAATGAATTGTGTATTTTGCTTAAGCTAGTCAGACTTAGTTCTCTTACTTGAGAGAAAGGGAACATAATTCACACACAAAGAGACAAAGAATCTTAATCAAATATGGTTGCGCCCCAGAGGAACTTGAACTGAAACCCCATTTAGAATTCAAGGGACTCTAGGAACGACAGCAGATGTGGAAACCCATATAGATCTTCATTCTATAGCACAGTCATTTTTTGACTCAGTGTTTCTCTATTCCTATTGCTATGGGCTTTGTAAACAAAATACTTTTATTTTTCTATTCTGTATAGCTGATCTCTACTTCATGATTTTTCCTTATTAAGTTACTTCTGTTCCCTCATGATTCTGGCTTATCAGTGGCCCTTGATGTTCTTACTCTGTTAATTTGCTGCATCATTTCAGCGTCTATTCCCATTACTGCCTGATTCACACTACCATTTTTCTAACTTGAATTGTCAAGAGAAAGACCCATTTTATCCCTTCACAAAGATCTACCTTGTGCCCTGTTGGCCAATCTATGGATTGGCTGCCTTTGGATTGAGTTCTACCCCCCAATCCAATTACATATGCTCAGAGGAATCAAGGCACATGAAAATAAAACATGTTTAGCTATGGCTACTCAGTCAGGATAGTGTGTGGCGTATGACAATGGGAGACACTCTGATGGACATATGTAGTACAGCTCATTCTTCAATTTCCAGTTGTACATACCTTTCCTTTATACACGTACTGTGTCGAAGATGCTCCCTACCTAGCATGATCTCTTATCATAATTCAACTATAAATACATCCCTACTACTCTCAATCAAGTAATAATGCAAAATCATACAAGTCTTCTTCAGATAGAGAAAATGCCATAAAGCTACTTGAAAAGGTTCTTGCCAGTAGTGTTATGATCCTAATCCAGGGGAGTCCCATTTCTCCTCTAGTACAGTCGTAATACCACTGATATGTTATTTTTTTCTTTTTTCTGAAATCAGTGAATTCAGTGTTACATGTAATTACAGTCAACACATACTATATATTTAGTAAGAATAACAAATAAATAATATGTTCTACATAAGCATAGAAAGAAAAACAACCTACCCCTAGATTTCTAAGTACAGGTGTTCAGGCTGTGGACAGGGTGGGGAAGAAGAAGAGTGTTGGTTCAAAACATATAAAATATTCATGAAACAGCACCACATACTTGTAATAGGGATTCTCATGACTGTGGTAACTGGGAATGGTAAGGAGACAGATTGGGGCCTCACTCCGTTTGCAGTGAAATGAATCGTTTAGTCAATTAGATTGTCTTAGTTTCCCATGGAAACTGATCTCTTATGGTTAGCAGCTGACTGTCACAGCACTGCACTTCAGGGTGGTATTATCTAGCTTGCAGAGACTTCTGAAAATATGGGCTCAGATTTGTTGTTTTTATACTCAGATCTGGAAATTGTCTGAGTGACTGAGGACATATACCAATTATTATGAGTCAGATTCAGATCCCTCTTCATCAGGACTGGAGAATTTTGGCAGTACATGACTCACAAAAGCATGCTGGGTTATATGTCAGTATTCTCCACAGAGATTCTGCAGTCTATAAATTAAAGATTGCAGCATGTTATTCTATTCATGCTTCTAGATTAGTATTCCTCCTTGGTTGCCACATAACATTCTGATTTCAAATCTAATTCTGCTTCTTCCTAGTTTATGTCTTAGAAAGTTCATTAACCTATCTGAATCTCTGTTCTGTAAAATAAACAATATTGATAAATCTATTTTACAGGACTGCAATAGGGAATGACCAAAATTAAATGTATAATTATATATTCATATTTATTCATCAAATCCAACATGTAGTAATCCAAATTAATTTAATGACAAAACAAACCACCTCTAAGGCAAGGAAATTTTTGAAAAATGTAAATGTTTTTATAAAAAAACTACTACCTAACATGAAACCAGAGTGGAAGGAAGATAAAGATTAAATCCTGACATGTTTGTAAGTAAGAAATATAACTCATTTACATAAATTTAATTTTTAAAGGTACTATTCAGAATAATAAAATATTTTCCTACAATACTTACACAAAAGTTAATCTGTTGGCTATTCAAATATATATGAAAGTTACCTATTTCATGGTGTATTTCCTTCAATATAGTGTTAAAATTTCAAGGAAAAACTAATTAGACATGTTAAAAGAAAAAAAAAAAGCTGTAGTCTGGGGGATTGGGATTGACATATATACACTAATATGTATAAAATAGATAATTAATAAGAACCTGCTGTATAGCACAGGGAACTCCACTTTGCTGTACAGTAGAAACTCACACAACATTGTGAAACAACTATACCCCAATTTAAAAACAAAAAAGTCTAGAAATTTCAGATACCCTTTTCAGAAAAATATTCTGCATGAAATAGATAAAGAAAATTTATACTGAAAATATAAAAACAAGAAGAGGAATTGTTCCACAAATAGAGAGTAAAAAAGTGAAAACCTCAGCGGGTAATATAGCTTTAAAAAACACACTTCTATCAATCCTTCAATGCAAAGGAATTCACTTATAAATGCATCGGCCCTGACATTTTCATTTTTTTGTCTAGGGTGCTCAAAATGAAAAATTTATCATTCTAGAGGTTGTTCATAGTTCCATGTACTAAAAAATAAGCCAGATTGTATCAGGTTTAAATTTTGTTTGACTTGATAGAAATAAATTATTATTCATGTACAGTTTTTAGAATTTCTCAAGGTTCAACCAATCTAATAGAAATTACTCTGAGAATTATTTCAGACAGTTTTAAGTTAATTCAAAAATTTAATAAGACACTTACAAATTTAGTTAGAAATATACATTGAAATTCTTGGATGATAAGACCACCAGCTGTTATCAATGAACAATCATATTAACAAAATTTGTCACAGAAATAAAAAATGGAATAATTAAAAATGGCAGAAAAGCAATTTTTGTACACACAATGGATATTTAATGAGCAATATACATGGGGCAGATACACCAATGAAAAATAAATATGAGATTGCTGCTCCCATGGATTATATTATATACTGAAAATATTGTATTCTGGGAATGGCGGTTAGAAAATATTAGATAGATAGATCAATAGATAGATGATAGATAGATAGATAGATAGACAGACAGGTATACAGAGAAGAAAATATCTGGTAACTCAACATGTTATGTAGACAAAACTGATTGACTTTGATAGTCAAAAGGCCTCTAAAAAATGGCATTAGCCTGATATACAGAGAGCACTAAAGTTAGTCTTATAAAGATAGGGGAAGAGAATTTCAGGAAGAAGGAACAGAAAACACCAAACGTATAGTGGTGTTGGAAGAAATGGTATGGGAGGGAGCATTTTGTAGACATGCAAAATTTTTGGATTTTATTTTAACTGTCATATTAAGCCACTAGAAGATTTAAAGGAGAGGATAAACATAATTTGATTTGCATTTTTAAAATGGACTTTTAAAAAATCACTGTAACTACTTTGGTAAAAATGGATTAAGGGAAAGCAAGGGTGGAAGCGGAGAAAAAACTAGGAGCCTATTACAGTGACATGGGTGAGAGGTGATAGTGACCTTCACAATGGTAGTCATAATGGAGATGAAAAGAAATGAAAACATTGAGGACATTGTTTGAACATATATTTCATAGGACTTGCTAATGGAGGCAAAAGAAAAGCAAAAAGAGGAATACATGAATAACTCCTATGCTTTGGCTGGAGCAAGTAAGATGATGGCACAATGCTGACTACCAAAGTGGAGAAGAAAGGAATACAGGACTGGTAGGAGAGGAAAATTTGCTTTGGTCCTTATATGTTTATCAGCATAAAGATAACATTTAAAGACATGGGATGCAATGAAGGCACTAAACAACATATGAGAAGTTGAAACTACAATTTGAAAACCTGAGACTAAAGACGTTGGAGAAATGACTTACAAATAGCCATTTCATTATCTTATGATACCTTTTAAGAAAAGTTTCGAAATCACATATTAGAAAATTGAAAAAGTAAAAACATAGAAATAAATATAAACTGAGAGCCTAATTCTAGTGCAGAGAATTTGCTTAATATTTTTAAAATGATTTAATGACAGTATATAGAAATGGTATTTACATGAAAATATATTAGGAATTTTAGAAGAGTGAGCAGTAGCAACAGAAATTTAATCTCTCTTGGAAAAAGAAAAAGTCCATTATAATAATTATAAGATGGAGAGTGGACACTGGACACTGTTACACTTTGGCAATACATAATCTAAATTTTATTTATATTTAAAGAAAATTCCAAAATATTGGGGAACAGGACTCCACTTTCCAATGTAGAGGCAAAGGGGGATTAGAAAATAACGTTTCTAAATTTTCAGTTCAAGACAGTAACTACAACCAGATAATTTTCTATTTTAATGATAAGGCAGCTGGGGTAGCCAATAGTAGACAGCGAAGTAATATCCTATAGTCTCTTAATTTACATTGAATACAGAGCCTCACCATTTTGATTAAATATTAATTGGGTCTTTTTGAGAAAATCTGGTACCCCATGAACTGGAATGGGAATTAAAAGAAAGATTCACAAACTTTGAGAACCGAAAAATCCCAAAACCTTCTCTATAATTTGTTCTTTCTTAATGAAGATGTAATAATCTCTATTCATTGAGTTTAATCAGTATCTTAAACACTCACAAATAATTAAAAGGATTTTCAAACACTTTAAACCTACTCAGCCTTCATCTTACATACTCTTGTTTACTTTGTTTTTATCCCTGTATATTTAATTGAAGATTATTATTCCAATTATGATTATTATAAATTTATACAGATACTATTTTATTTACATGAATTTAATACAGATTATTTGCCTATGAGTTCTTTCGTCTTAAACCTGGAGTCTGGGATTATTTCACTTCCTCCTAAAATACACCCTTTAAGAGTTCCTTCGGTGACCATGTATTGAATTTGATGTGTCTGAAAATGTCTTTATTTGGCCCTGATCCGTAAAAGATAATTTTGATAGGTATAAGTTCTAAAGTTGAAATTAATTTTTCTTGGAAATTTAGAGGTTTTTAGCCTACTATTCTTTGGTATCCATTATGCTTTTGAGATATCTACCCTCAGCCTATTCATTTTTTTTTAAATTGAAGTATAGTTGATGTACAACGTTATATAAGTTACAAGCATACAGTATAGTGATTCATAATTGTTAAATGTTATACTCCATTTATAGTTATTATAACATATTGGCTATATTCCCTGTGTTGTATGATATATCTTTATAGCTTATTTTATAGATAATAGCTTGTACTTCTTAATTCCCTACCCCTATATTGCGCCTCCTCCCTTCCCTCTCCCCACTGGTAACCACTAGTTTGTTCTCTGCATTTGTGAGTTTGCTTCTTTTTTGTTATATTCACTAGTATGGAGTATTTTTAGATTCCAGATATAAGTGATATCATACAGTATCTGTCATTCTCTGTCTGACATTTCACTAAGCATAATGTCCTCCAAATCCATCCATGTTGCTACAAATGGCATTTTTTTCATTCTTTTATATGGCTGAGTAATATTGTAGTATTGCATTTGTATATATATACCACATCTTTGTCCACGTACCTGTTGATGGGCACTAGGTTGCTTCCATATCTTGACAATTGGTAAATAATGTTACTATGAACAACAGGTTACATGTATCTTTTTGAATTAGTGTTGTTTTTTTTTTTCAAATATATACCCAGGAGTGGAACTGCTGGGTCACATGGTAGTTCTATTTTTAGTTTTTTGAGAAACTTCCATACTGTTTTCCACAGTGGCTGCACCAGTTTACATTTCCACCAAAAGTGTACATTTCCTTTTCTCCACATCCTTGTCTGCATTTGTTATTTGTATTCTTTTTTATGATAACCATTCTGACAGGTGTGAAGTGATATCTCAGTGTGTTTTTTTTTTTTTTAACATCTTTATTGGCTTTACAATAGTGTGTTAGTTTCTGCTTTATAACAAAGTGAATCAGGTATACATATACATATATCCCCATATCTCCTCCCTCTTGCATCTCTCTCCCACCCTCCCTATCCCACCCCTCTAGCTGGTCACAAAGCACCGAGCTGATCTCCCTGTTCTATGTGGCTGCTTCCCACTAGCTATCTATTTTACATTTGATTTGCCTTTCCCTGATGATTAGCGATGTGGAGCATCTTTTCAAGTGCTTGTTGGCTACCTGCATGTCTTCTTTGGAAAAATGTCCATTCAAGTTTTCTGCCCATTTTTTAATCAGGTTGCTTTTTTGCTGTCACTGAGTTCTATGAGCTGTTCATATATTTTGGATATTAACCCCTTATTGGTCATATTATTTGCAAATATTTTCTCCAATTAACTAGGTTGTCTTTTTGCTTTTGTAGATGGTTTCCTTTTGCTGTGCAAAAGCTTTAAAGCTTAATTAGATTCCATTTGTTTATTTTGCTTTTATTTCCTTTGCTTTAGAAAAAGATCCAAAAAACATATTGCTCTGATGTATGTTACAAAGTGTTCTGCCTATGTTTTCCTCTAGGAATTTTACAGTTTCCAGCCTTACATTTAGGTCTTTAATACATTTTAAGTTTATTTCATATATGGTGTTCTAATGTTCTAATTTTATTCTTTTACATACAGCTGTCCAGTTTTCCCAGCACCACTTATTGAAGAGAATTTTCTCTTTTGAATATTCTTGCCTCCTTTATTGTAGGTTAATTGACCATAAGTGTGTGAGTTTATTTCTGGATTCCCTAGTCTATTCCATTGATCTAAGTGTCTGTCTGTTTGTGTCTTTTGTGTTTCCATAAAAATTTTAAAATTATTACCTCCTGAAACTGAACCATATAATTTATTAATTCTCTATTAAAATTTATTTGTCTTACTTTTTATCCACCTTGTGAGCTTTTACTTCTATAATTATTATTATTTTTTTAAATTTCTAAAATATCTATTGGGATTTTTTCCCAAATCTATCAAGACATTTTTCTACTGTTCCCTGTATTTAACTAATTTATATAACTTTTTATCCTTTTAAATCTTTCAGTCAAAGTAATTTACATCTTGAATCTGACATTACAATCTCTGAAGTCATTTGAGGAATAAAATCTATGGTTATTGTTTCCTTATATCTCAAAAATGGTGACTTGTTTCCTTAAATGCATGGTGATTTTGTTTTTTAATGAAAGTCGAATTTTTTAATTTAATGTAGGTTGCTTTAGGCCTGAATTGAGAATGCTGTCTTTTTTTTTTTTTTTTTTTTTTGATGATAAGGGAATGCCAACATTTATTTTATTCTATTTTATTTTATTTTTTAACATCTTTATTGGAGTATAATTGCTTTACAATGGTGTGTTAGTTTCTACTGTATAACAAAGTGAATCAACTATACATAAACACATATTCCCATATGTCCTCCTTCTTCCATCTCACTCCCACCCGCCCTATCCCACTCTTCTATGTGGACACAAAGCACCGAGCTGATCTCCCTGTGCTATGTGGCTGCTTCCCACTAGCTATCTATTTTACATTTGGTAGTGTATATATGTCCATGACACTCTCTCACTTCATCCCAGCTTACCCTTCCCCCTCACCGTGTCCTCAAGTCCATTCTCTACATCTGCATCTTTATTCCTGTTCTGCCCCTAGGTTCTTCAGAACTTTTATTTATTTATTTATTTATTTATTTATTTATTTTGAGATTCCATATATATGTGTGTTAGCATATGGTAGTTTTTCTCTTTCTGACTTACTTCACTCTGTATGACAGTCTCTAGGTCCATCCACCTCACTACAAATAACTCAGTTTCTTTTCTTTTTATGGCTGAGCAACCTAAGTGTCCATCAACAGACGAACGGATAAAGAAGATGTGGCACATATATACAATGGAATATTACTAGGATGCTGTCTTTTAAAGGTGAATTTGCATTTTCTTTTTCGAGTTCCAGGGAATATCGCCAACCTAGGAATACTTTTGTCTCTTCAAGTTTCCCAAGCTTAATGGAAAAATGTCAGTTCAACTCCCTACGTTTCTGAACTCTTTTGGACTTTTCTTTCCACCACACCATTGAATAGCCACTCTCTCTTCTTATTTCTCACAATTTTATTACTAGCTTAATCCTTAGATTTCTCTCCTCTGATATTGCCTCACTTTATTTTATTTTATTATTTTATTCTATGAGAATTAACTTATTTTAGCAACACTTAAAGTGCATTAAAATTTATATTTTTTTATAATTTACCCATGATATGTTTTAATTTTTCAGAAGAACACTTTAGCAGTTATTTTATTGGGAGTATCTATTCTGTGGCACTGCAAGGAGTAGAACTAGATTGTTGTATTAAAATGATGTTTTAAAAACCACAAATAGAAGTAAATTACTTTTATTTGACTGATATAAATAGAAATGTGTGCATGTTTAATAGTAAGCACTAGAGCGTATTTATGAATACTGATTTTTAGAGTCCTTGATTGAGCTAAATGTGTTGACGTGGGTGCTTTTAATAGACAGCCTGCAGGCTTAATGGTATGCTTGGTTAATTAGCACAAACCTAGAACCAATACTTAGAAGAACTGAGATTCCGACGCTCCTGGGCATATTATAGACAAAGGAGTATGAAGACTTGAAGTTAGGCATTAAGTGTTGGGTATATCATGGCTACAAAAGCAGGTGGAAAACATTGCAACTGAAATGGGTTGCCTATTTCTAACAGGACTTGAGTAACCCTAGGTGAAAAAGCCAAGTAACAGCTACTCCTCAAAACAACCATACCACTCATTTCTAAAGGTGACCCACTGGCCTTACTTTATTAATTTGTAACCCTGTTTCTTGTCTTTGCTTTCTCTTGCCAAATAATTGGATTTCAATAAATGTTGACAAATATATTTATAAGTAGACACATTGAAGTGAAAATAAAGACAACTAATGAAACAGCAAAAAGTGAATGTTCCAGTTCATTTTATGCAATTAAATCTGTTTCATGGGTAGAGTTTTTGTTTTTTTTGACTTTTGCCACCAGATGAATCTATCCAATTTTAAAGAAATAATTGCATTATAAATATAATTTATGCACATGACTGGTATTAAAAATATGAAATATTTAGTGTGAGCCCTTAGTACTGTAAAA
This sequence comes from Balaenoptera ricei, assembly GCF_028023285.1. Lineage (NCBI taxonomy): Eukaryota > Metazoa > Chordata > Mammalia > Artiodactyla > Balaenopteridae > Balaenoptera > Balaenoptera ricei. The sequence continues at coordinate 52,532,147 of NC_082655.1, forward strand.
TTTAAAAAGAGATTGTTTCTATTTTTCCAGAATATAAAATATAATTAGACATAAGGTCAAATTAAAAATTTTATGAGTGTTCCCATAGGACCTCTACTAATTGATCTTGTTCTTCATTTTATACATTTGGTTAATAGTACATATGCTGCTATTAATTTATCTAATATTATGAATATTTTATATTTTCACCTTTTAGAACCATTATTATTTGAAAATATTATACACAAAGACCAATATAGAATCAGTTACTGAAATAAGCTATACTTATGAGGATTTATGAAATGTCTAAACCCAAAGAGTACTAATAATGTTGCTTCCATGTCCTGGCTACTGTAAATAGTCCTGCAATGAACATTAGGATGCATGTATCTTTTCAAATTACCATTTTCTATGGGTATATGCCGAGGAGTAGGATTGCTGGGTCATATGGTCATTCTATTTTTAGTTTTTTTTTTTTTTTTTTTAGTTTTAGTTTTTTAAGGAACCTCCATACTGTTCTCCATAGTAGCTGTACCAATTTGCATTCCCACCAAGTGTAGAAGGGTTCCTTTTTCTCCACACCCTCTCCAGCATTTACTGTTTGTAGAATTTCTGATGATGGTCATTCTGACCAGTGTGAGGTGATATCTCATTAAAGTTTTGATTTGCATTTCTCTAATAATTAGTGATGTTAAGCATCTTTTCATGTGCTTTTTGGCAATCTGTATGTCTTCTTTGGAGAAATGTCTTTTTAGATCTTCTGCCCATTTTTGGATTGGGTTGTTTGTTTTTTTGATATTGAGTTGCATGAGCTGTTTGTATATTTTGGAGATTAATTCCTTGTCAGTCGCTTCATTTGCAAATATTTTCTCCCATTTTGAGGGTTGCCTTTTTGTTTTGTTTATGGTTCCTTTGATAAAGATGTGGTACATATATACAATGGAATATTACTCAGCCATAAAAAAGAACAAGATAATGCCATTTGCAGCAACATGGATGGACCTAGAGATTGTCATACTGAGTGAAGTAAGTCAGACAGAGAAAGACAAATATTATATGATATTACTTATATGTGGCATCTAAAAATATGGTACAAATGAACTTATTTACAGACAGAAGTAGAGTCACAGGTGTAGAAAACAAACTTATGGTTACCAGGGGATAAAGTGGGGAGGGATGAATTGGAAGATTGGGTTTGACATATACACACTACTATATATAAAACAGGTAGCTAATAAGAACCTACTGTATAGCACAGGGAACTCTACTCAATACTCTGTAATGGCTTATATGGCAAAAATTCCAAAAAAAAAAAAAAAGAGTGGATATATGTATATGTTTAACTGATTCACTTTGCTGTACACCTGAAACTAACACAACATTGTAAATAAACTACACTCCAGTAAAAAGTTAAAAAAAAAGAAGTCTAAAAATGGTTGGAAAGTCATCTGTCCTAAATGAAATAGACATTAATTTAACTACAGAAGAATTGGCTATGTGCTCTGATTTTCTGACAACTTAGAAGATAGGTACAAAGAGTTACTGAATTAGTCTTTTACAATATGATTAGCAGAAAGAAAGGTATAGAAACATATATATTTATATAGATCCTTCTTCAAGAAACAAAGAAATCAACACCAAATACAACTTCATACACTTCCATTAAGTTAGTGACTACAGCATAGATTTCTGTATCATTTATATCACTGGAAATATAGAAGGATGCTGAAATAAGCCACAGTAAGATTTTGTAATCAGAGAATCAATTTTTATGTGGCAGTTATGTTGCTAAATAGAAATTAGAAAGCTTATTTAAAAACTAAGGTCACTTCCACTCAGTATTTTGATTCTGAAAAGCCCAATAGTGAACACCATGTATGAACTGTACAATGTGTAGATGTTTATAAATAAAAATAATTAGCAATGTTAACAGAATATTTTTAATGTTCAGAAAGTGAACACTTTAGGATACATACTCTTTTCATAGTTTTCTTAAAAAACTAAATATTTCCTAAAAATAGCAAAAGATTTAGCAGACCCAAAAAGTAATTTTATATTATTTATGATAGGAAGACAAGGTCCAGGAGTGATTAGGATCCTGCAGATGGAATATGATAATAGCCACCATACATACTTCCACAAGTTAGTTACACCTTCTCTGGGCTTCTTCCCATTTTATTCCATGATTTATTTTCTTATTAAAGTTTCTGATTCTACATAGTATGGTACCTTGACAACTGAAATGTCTGAACCTTTGAATTTTTAATCCATCTAGCATGAATCTTAAGATATTGCTGTAATTTTAAAAATTGAATATAAAAAAATTTACAAGGAAATGCCTTATTCCTCTAGATAAAAATTCTGTTGTAATCTCTTTTTCCATGTCATGACTTCAATAAATGTCAATCTTTTAGTAAACCATTATGTTTAATATTAACAGATTACCTAAACCATCAAGGCTTTTTTACATTAAATATTTTATAGGATAGTCATCTTCAAGCTCAAAGTTTTATAATCATTTACCATCAGTTAGTGAGGTAAAATAAATGAGGAAGTATCAATTCTTTCAGGCCACAATAATAAATGAGAAGGACAAAATCCTTCGAAAGGAGATAGACCTGAATTCACAATATACATACTATTTCTACCATTTATGATGTGGATTTGATAAATTTGCATAACATTTTCAGTTTCTTCATCAGTTAAATAGGAATGCAAGGAGTGTGAGCATATGTGAGAGAGAGAGAGAAATTTAATACAAAGTGTATGAAGTGCTGACATAAGGAGTAATTACCATGTACCAAACAATAAATGGGAAAAATATGTCAGCATTAATGTATTACTTTGTGTGCGAGTAATAGGTCCCTGTCTTGGAGTAATTACAAATTTATCTTCCTCTTTTTTTTAGAGAGCTTGATCTTGGTAAAACTAATGCAACAAGTAAAATACTTTCACACCAAGAACTCAGGAGTGTAAATGTAACTTTTGGTTTCTCTGAAAATTATTCTCTAATAATTCAAGTCCTCATTCCAACCAAAAGCAGGTAACATAAAGTCTTTCTGACTAACCACAGTCAGTTGAGGTAAAAACTAAAGCTGGACAGTTCCTTTGGCCTTTTTTCTCAGGGAGGGCTTTGATGCTGCTTACTAGAGAGGAGAGGCTGAGATTTTTACACAACATTGAAAGGTGGAGTCAACCATGAACTTGTAGCCTTTGTTGGCATCAGCTTTTCAGTTGGTCTCTTGGTCCTCAGGCTTGGTTGTGCTGCCATCTGTGTCTGCCTCATCCATCCCAACCATGAGAGATCTTGAAGTTCGCTAACTGATCTAACTTCTTCACAGATCACTGGAAACTGCAGCTACTCTCCCACACCATTCTTGACTGCAGGAATCTGTCCCTATACCGACATATGCCAAATGGTCAGTGTGTTTACAGGGAAACTGGAAACCCAAGGAATGTGCTGGCTTCCTGAGTACCTGAGTTACAGTCAGAATAATTCACATTTACATTTTAAAAAAATTAACCACAGAGGTCACACTGATTTACACTGTTAGTAGGCCTTTTTCAATGTTTTTTTTTTTTTTTAATTTTTATTTATTTATTTTTAATTTATGGCTATGTTGGGTCTTCGTTTCTGTGCGAGGGCTTTCTCCAGTTGTGGCAAGCGGGAGCCACTCTTCATCGCTGTGCGCGGGCCTCTCACCATCGCGGCCTCTCTTGCCGCGGAGCACAGGCTCCAGACACGCAGGCTCAGCAATTGTGGCTCACGGGCCCAGCCGCTCCGCGGCACGTGGGATCCTCCCAGACCAGGGCTCGAACCCGTGTCCCCTGCATTAGCAGGCAGACTCTCAACCACTGCGCCACCAGGGAAGCCCTTTTTCAATGTATTTTATGTATTTTCAACACTTTCAATGTTTGGCAAATACTCTAATGTTTGGTAATTTCTATTCTATTTTAACATCAAATAAAGGAGGTATAAAGCAAAGCATGAAGTGCCTCACTAGGTAGCAGTTTTCAGATAGGAGTTAAAGAAAATACTTCTGAATGCTGTACCATTAGAACAGTTTGGGTAAATCTGGGTCAAGGTTAAATCATACACAGCAGATAGCTTCCCCTTTCTCTTCCTGTTCTTAGTATCAGAGTTGGAGTTCAGTAAATGTTGATTGTCTGATTCTTTCTGCATATAAACCCTACTCCCATGTTTAGCTGAACTCTAAACTACCCAGGCCAAAGGCAGATACAAGCAGCCCAGATAAGACTAAACATATTTAAACAGAGCTCTCAGCTTCTGCTCACTGCAGAAAAGACTGAGTTTGGAGTTTCAGTCCAGCCTGCTAGAGCAAAAAATCAATAATTTTGAGAGGAACACAACTTAATCCAGAGTCTTCACAATATTGAAGGTACAGTTCAAAATTATTGACATATGAAGAACAGAAAAAATTTACTAGTACACAGATTAAAAAACAATATAGTTGACACTAAAATATCACAGATGTTGAAATTAGCAGAAAGAATTTTAAAGCAGCAAGTCAAACCATTGTCAAGAAGTATTTGAAAACATAATTGTAGTGAATAAATAAAAAAGAAATCTCAGTAGAGAAATAAAAATATAAAAATAAATTCAATGAAAATTACAGAACTAAAAAACATCTAAAATTTAAAAAAATATATCCTCATTAAGGAGTAGTAGCCAACTGAATGTGAAAATAATAAATTCAGCAGACTTGAAGATAGATTAATAAAAGTTATCCAGTTTGAAGAAAGCAGAGAAAAAAGATTGAGAACAACTGAACAGAATCTCAGTGATTTGTAGAATATTATGAAGTCATAACATTCATGCACTGGAGTCCTATAAAGAGAGAAGAGAGAAAATAAAGCAGAAAAAAAAATTTGAATAAATAGTGGCAAGAGGCCTCTAAAATATTTTGGAAGATATAAATTTATAGTTTCAGTAACCTTAGGAAGCCCTGAACTGTATAAATTCAAAAAAAAATTTATTGTGAAGCTTACTAAAGTGAAACAGTTGAAACTCCAAAGTGACAAGAAAATCTTAAAAGCAATTCCCCCAAAAGACATTACCTACAGATAAAAAAAAATACAAATGTCCATTTCTCTTCATAAAAAAATCAAGGCCAGAAGAAACTGAAACAAACGTTTAAGCTGCAAAAAGAAAAACTGACAACCCAGATTTATAAATCCAGTGAAAATATCCTGCCAGCATAGAGGGAAACAAAATGAATAAATGAATAAATCTAAGAGCATTCATCCTTAGCAGAACAAAACTATAAGAAATAATAAAGGAAGTTCTAAATGAAGGAAAATGAAAACTCAAAACCTAGAGAGGAAATCAAGACATCAGAAATGGAGTTGAAGTTATTAAACACAAATGTTTTTCTCTTTACTTAATAATACCACTTATGACTAGCTAAAGTAAAACATAGTATTATACTATGGGGTTTAAAAATACACACGCATGTGTGTGTGTATGTATGTATGTGTGTATGTTTTCTAATATTTAAAACAAGAACAAAATAATTACTCTATAGATCAAAGAAAAACTCAAGAGAGAAATTTTAAAATATCTTAAATTGAATTATAGAAAATAACAAATTATGAGAAATTGCTAAAGCAACACTTACAGGTAAACAGCTTCAAATGCTTAATAAGAAAAGTTAAGGCGTGTAAGTCCAATATATATAGTAATATCACTTATAGATGTAGTATATACAACTGCAGCCAAAGTGGAGTGAGAGAAAATGGGTCTAATATTGATTGCAAAGTTTTTACATTTTGTGTGGAATAATATAATACTTAACTCTAAATAGAACGTGAAAAGTCAAAAACATATATTGTACCCCTTGGAGAAACCATTGAAAATATTGCAGAGAAATAGTATTGTAAAGCCATTATATAAGTTAAATTTATTTTCAAAAATCAGTTAAACCTAAAGAAGTCAGGAAACAAAGACAATAGAAACAAAAAAAAAAATGGGGAAAATAGAAACAAGTAATGAAATGGTAGGCAAAAATCTAAACACGAATAATTACATTAAATGCAAATGAACTGAGGATCCCAATTTAAAAATATAAACATGTATACAGAATGTATAAAAAAGCAAGATATAACTACATACTTTCTTCAAGAGGCACACTTTAAATGTAAAAATAAAGGTTGAAATGAAAAGAATGGATAGGTAAACCATGTAAATCATGTAAGAAAGCTAGAGTTGTATATTAATATTAGTATTAATTAATTAATTAAAGTATACTTTGAGGCAAGAAGTATTGTCAGAGGAAAAGAAATATTTAAAAATGAGAAAGTAGTAAATTTAGAAGAAAGGCAAAAAAAATCATAAATATGTATGGCATCTAACAACAGAGCTTAAAAACACATGAAGAAAAAATTGACAAAATTAAAAGAAGAAATAGACAAATTCACAATTATAGTAGCATAGTTTAACAATCTTCTCTCAAGAATTTAAAAAAGAAAAAGAGAAAAAATGAAACAAGACATGGAAAAGCTGAACAACACTATCATCCACTTTGACCTAGTTTACAATTATAAAACACATATGTCCAAAGGCCACAGAATACACATTCTTTTCAAGGGTACATGGAAAATTCACCAAGACAGACCATACACTGAGCCATAAAACAAGTCTAAATAAATTTCAAAATATTTAAATTCTGAAAGAATGTTCTTTGACTATAATGAAATGATTTACAATTCAATAAAAATAATGTATTCAGAATAAAGGTCAAATATGTATCAATTAAAAAATCACACTTTTAAAAAGTCCACAGGTCAAAGGAAAACTCAAGAAAGAAATTTTTAAATATTTTAAATTGAATGATAATATGAAAACATAAATTTTGGAACTTTGTTAAAGCAGTGTAGGAAGAGCATTCACTCTGTCTAAATATAGTTACATAATAAATAGCTGTTATCATCATTAATATATTGATAAAAATTTAAATCTACATTTTTATGTTAAATGTCAATGTTTTCTTTCCTCTCCTTCCTTCTTTGCCTGTTTTTAATTTTCATTGTTATGAAGATACAAATCTTATGTGCTCAGCATAGTTACAACAGAGGTAAGAGTAAAATTGTGTTAAGGTAAATAAGCTCCCTTTACACATTCACATATTATGGCTATGCCCATTTTAAAATATTTCTTGCAAACAAGACACATACATACTCAGTCTTCTTTCAATGAAAAGCAGAACCAAAATAGAAAAATCAGATTAGTGCTATTGATTTGAATAATAGTTTAAACCTCCAACATAATCTATATTATTAGAAACCATTATATAGCTGTCAAAAGTCATTGGAGTTTCTCCATTATTATGTCTGTGTGATGTGAGAAATATTTTGACAGCATTAGTAAAATCTCATAACTTGTGAGCAGCAGAACAAATCAGAGCCATGTGTGGGAAAAATACAGACTTCCAAAGCAAAGAGAGTTTTGTTTCTTCTAAGAAACTTTGAAATATTTTTATGTGTATATATAGATTTTATATATACACAGATTTGTATATGTATGTATGTATGTGTGTATATAGATAGATAGATAGATAGATAGATAGATTACAAATATGTAAGCTTTTTTTAAAAAAGCTTTACAACTATTTTTCACTCTTTAAAATAGCTTCTGACTCTCTTAAACTATCTTTAAGATAGTTTAAGATTATCTTAAAGATAGGGGTTATATAAATTCTATAAATAATGTCATTTATTTCTATGAGAATCACTTAACTCCAGGATCTATATTTTAAGATTTCTCCTATTGTGTAAACATCATTGCCAGCCACTGGACTCATGCAACAAAGAAGGGTGAAGATTTATGCTTTGAACGTGTTCTGTGCCCCCATGTAGACAAGACACTTAACAGTACTTGGTACACAGCAGGTGCTGAATACATTTGTTGAATGAAAAGTTCATAAACAATAGAGTTATGAACAACTGTGTGAGTATAAGTGTAAATGATAAAAATGAAAATGGAAACCTGTACATGAGGCTTTACTTATTTCTGTGAGTAAAGCTTCAAATATATTTCTGTGAAAAGGCAAGTATGAAGTAAAAAATTCAGGGCCTTTGCCAAACAGAAGTTGTACTCAGGAAATTAGTTAAGCATACAACTATGCCCTTATCAGGTGTGTTAAATTACAAACTTGTAAAAGTGAAGGCAAAAGTGACAATAGCTATTTATCAAGTTAAGAAGCCCAATACTGGGCAGCAGATCCACAGAAATTAGAACATATACAATGGATGTTCATTAAATACAAAATCATGCAATTGCTCCCAATCGCATGAAAGCCAAAGTAATTACACCTTACACCTATGATCTCACTCCATTCCAGCAACAACTGGCCTCCTAGCTCCTCCTAGAAATGCTAAGCCCGCTCCTGCCTTAGGACTTCTGTGTCTTCTGCACCCAGGCTGTGCTGTCTGCCTGGTGGACTAACCTCTCAGATATATTGGCAGAACTCCCTTCACCTCCTTCAAAGCTATTCCCAAATAATATTTTCTCAGTGAGGCTCACCTTGACCATGCTATTAAACATGTACTACACTTCCTCAAAACCAATGACATTCTCAAATCTCCTTGCGCTACTCTAAGTTTTCTTTTTCTATGGCACTTAATACATTCTAGCATATTTCATTTGTACATTATGTTTATTGTTTATTGTTTGCTTTCACCCTCAGAATATAAATACCACTAGGGCAGGAAGTCTTGTTTTGTTCATTAACATATACTAAGTTCCTACTCCATGGCAAATGCTCAATAAATATGTTTAAATAAATAAAATATACTGAAAAATTTAATTATTAATAGTCTAAATGTATTTGAAAAAAAATAGCCAAACATCTGGAATATCTTTTGCCTACAGTTACCAGGGTGTATCCTCCAACTATCAATCCACGGACTATGTTAATAGTTAGGGTATTTGCCATTTATCTTAGCTCTCACTTATTTGATTCCTAACTCTGCTAGTAAGAAATTGTTCCTTTCTGTAATTCAGTGAAGTATGTGATGAAAGACCAATAATATCTATACACTCCAGTATATAACTTTTTTTTTTAATTAAAAAGGAGGTGGAAGATTGGTCACATTTGGTCTTGGAAATAAGGTGGCCCTAGGCTGATGATGCTCCCAGTTTCCATTGGCCCCACTTTTGAGGTCAATAACTCTAAAAAGTGTCTCACAGCAGGTCCAACTCTCCTAGGTTCGTTATCTACATTTGAAGTGATCTCAGCTCTTCAAATCGTTCTTATAAATTATGTCCAGATAGTTCATTCTGCCATTTACTCAAAGCTGTTTATTTAGTGCCTTCTATGTGCCACACAAGTTGCTAGGTGATGAAGATATATATAGCCAAAAAGACATATTCCCTGCTCTCAAGAATTCCGGTAAGAAAAACAGAAAAAGCAAGAAAATAAGAAATACATAATAATAAGCTGAAATAAGAACTGTTAAGGAACTAGGATTCTTAAAGAGGTGAAAAATGTATGTGTGTGCATGTGTGTGTGTGTGTGTGTGTGTGTGTGTATGTTGTTTTGAGCGGGAGAAGTTAAAGGACATTATTTTCAGTAATGTTAATGGAAGACTCTACTAGCATGTACAGTTGAGCTCAAAGCTGAAGGGAAGTGAGCTGAAAGAACAAATTCTATTCAGACAGGACTATGTGAGCAAAGTGTGTGCAATAAGTTTGACTGCTTGAGAAACTGAAAAATAGACAATTTGTTGGAGTATAGTGAGTGAAAGAGAAACGATATCAGTAAAGGTTGGAGAGGTGAGCAAAGACCAAATTTGTAAAGGCTTATAAGGCCATGGTGGAAAGTTTCCTTTTTTTTCCCATCTGTCCTGGAGGCATTGGGAAATTAGAGAAGAGATAATAGCAGGTGTGAACATTCTTGGTACTATGTGCAGAGTGAATTGGAAGGCTGTAAAGAGTAAAGATAAGGGTTATTGCATTGGCCTAAATAAGATTCCTGGACTGGAGAGGAGGTGGTCGAGTTAGACTGACCAGATTTGAAATACTTTCAAATGTAAAAAAAAAATATGACTCTCTGATAGGTTGATATGGGCATGAAGAAAAGTAAATATCAAATATGACTGGTTTCTATTTTAAGCCCCCAGATTAATGTCATTTACTGAAATTGGAGGATTATATGGGAAGAACAGTGTGCATGAGAGGAAGAAAGGCACACAGATTTGGGTGGCAGGAGATAAAACTGAGCCTGTGAATTTTGAGACCTGTGAGACATTTAAGTCAACATGTCAAAAATGCAATGAAAAATATCATTTTGGTACTCAAACTTTAAAAAGATTGTATAAGATATAGGAATGGAATAGCAAAGGAATATAGACAGAGAAGAGAAAGAGACCCAGGACAAAATTATAGTTAGTAGAGAAAGAAAAACAAGCAAAAGAGGCTAATAAAAATGGCCAGTGAGTTAGGAAAATGTCACAGAAACAAATGGGGATAGTGTTCCAAGGAGAGGGGTTTTAGATTCATCCAGAGTTGGAGTTTTGACAAGCAAAAATATCTAAGGATTGTGGTACTGGGCAATAAAAAGTGTTTGTAATGATGAGCTGGATATGGAGGGAAACAACAATAGGAGGGGCTGATGGATAGTGAGAAAGTAAAGGTATCAATTCATCGAAGGTAATGTCAAACATGGACAATTGCAGAGACACCCCTCTAGGACTTAAGCAATGTCTTTGGCCTTTGAGAGGTATGAGAAAAGATAATAAATAGCAAGTAAAACCTACTCTTATCATTTCAAATTTATTGGATCCCAAATTCTGGGTACCTATGCCATAAGCTCTCTAGTGGGAACTCCTATCTTAAGAACCATTTCACATGTCCAAGCACCGTGTATTTGTTCCTTTCCACTTAATACCACTCTGTAAATATGCGTGGCTATTTTTTCACATCTATGGTGTGGACTCTGCATTCCACTATTTTTTTTTTTTTGAAGGAAAACTTCAGGAACCAGGAGCAATTTAAAATCCGCCCATTTCCTTTCATACTTTCATATTTATTAATTACCATCAAATATAATAATCTCAAAGGGGTTGACATTAACTTTAAATGCCGTGGATATCCTAATCTACACAGTAAACAGAGACAAGGTTATATGTGTGCATATATACACACACACACACACACACACACACATGCATATGTGTATGCAGTAAGTCCCCTACATATGAATGAGTTCCATTCCAAGAGCACATTCATAGTCCAATTTGTTTGTAAGTCCAACAAAGTTGGCCTAGGTACCCAACTAACACAATCAGCTATATAGTACTATATTGTAATAGGTTTATAATAATTTTCACACGAATAATACATAAAAAGCAAACAAAAAGTAAAGAAAATATTTTAAATCCTACAGTACAGTACCTTGAAAAGCACAGTAGTATAGTACAACAGCTGGCATACAGGGGCTGACATCAAGTGAACAGGCAAGAAGAGTTACTGACTGGAGGAGGAAGAGAATGTGGGAAATGGTAGAGCTGAAGGATCATCAGCAATAAGAGATGGAGGGCAAGCTGCAATTTCCCTCATGCCTGATGTTGATGGCACAGGTTCTGGTTGCTTGCTGGATTCAATTCTATCTATCCTCTTGAAAACATGATCCAGTGATATCTGGGTGGTAGCACTTTTTTCCTCATCATAGATAACACGGTAGCACTGGATTGCATTCTGAACAGCTGTTGCAACCTTCATGTACTGTTCTACATTCCAGTCCTGTGCCTCAAAAACTAACAGTGCCTCCTCAAATAAAGAAAATCCCTTTGCAGTTTCCAGCATCGTGAATCTCTTTGGTTCTTCAGTTGCTTCTTCCTCTAGTCTCTCTTCGTCCTTTCTCTGGGCCTCCAATTCCATCAGGTCTTCATTAGTAAGCTCCTTGTGTTACACAACAAGGAGTTCAATGAAGTTGTCCTCTTGCAGATCTAGCTCCAGCTTCTCGCTGAGGGTCACTAAGTTGCTGAAGACCTCATCCACCTTCTCAAATCCATGAAAATTATGAACAAACTGTGGGCAAAGGTTCTTCCAAACCCCATTCATGGTGATGGCCATAACCTCATGCCAAGCAAAGTCTATATTTTCTATGGCCTTGTAGATGTTACAGCCCTTCCAAAACTGTCACAGGTTGTGCCTGATTCATCACTCGCCTTTACTGCCTGACAAAAAGTGTGACGCAAATAATATTTCTTGAAAGTTGCTATAACTCCCTGGTCCATAGTTTGGATGAGTAATGTAGTATTCGATGGCAGATGCACTACTTTGACATTGGGATGAAAGTCGTCCATGAATGGGGGGTGGCCCGGAGCACTGTTGAGCAGAAAAACAATGTTGAATGGGAAATCTTTCTCCAAGCAATATTTCTCTACCTCCAGGATAAAGTGGTGGAAAAACCAGTCCTGGAAAATGGCCTGTGTGCCCCAGGCTTTGGAGTTACTCTTCCACACAAGAGGAAGACAGCCCTTGGCTATGTTTGTAAGGGCTCTTGGGTTCTCTGAATGATAGATTACAAGAAGCTTCAGCTTCATATCCCCAGAAGCATTGCCACCAAACAACAGAGTTAACCTATCCTCTGCTGCTTTATAGCCTGGCATCAACTTTCCTCCTTTGGTCTGGCATCCTCTTCCAGTACAGTCCTGTCTCATCCACATTAAAAACCTGCTTGGGTAAATATGCTTTTTCCAGAACATTCTTTGACATAAATCACAGCAAGATATTTTTTGACCCACCTCCTAGAGTAATGAAAATTAAAATAAAAAGAAACAAATGGGACCTAATTAAAAGTTTTGCACAGTAAAGGAAACCATAAACAACATGAAAAAACAGCACTCAGAATGGGGAAAATATTTGCAAACAGAGCAACTGACAAAGGATTAATCTCCAAAATATACAAACAGCTCATGCAGCTCAATATCAAAAAATAAAAAATAAAAAAAAAACAATCAAAAAATGGGCGGAAGACCTAAATAGACATTTCTCCAAAGAAGACATACAGATGGCCAACAAACTCATGAAAAGATGCTCAACATCACTACTTATTAGAGAAATGCAAATCAAAACTATAAGATTCCATATATACAATGGAATATTGCTCAGCCATAAAAAGGAACGAAATTGGGTCATTTGTAGAGACATGGATGGACCTAGAGACTGTCATACAGAATGAAGTAAGTCAGAAAGAGAAAAACAAATATCGTATATTAATGCATGCATGTGGAATCTAGAAAAATGGTATAGATGTTATTATTTGCAAAGCAGAAATAGAGACACAGACATAGAGAACAAACATGGATACCAAGGGGGAAGGGGGTGGAAGGAAAAGGGAGATTGGGATTGACATATATACACTATTGATACTATGTATAAAATAGATAACTAATAAGAACCTACTGCATAGCACAGGGAACTCTACTCAATGTGCTGTGGTGACCTAAATGGGAAGGAAATCCAAAAAGAGGGGATATATGTATACGTATAGCTGATTCACTTTGCTTTACAGTAGAAACTAACACAACATTGTAAAGCAACTATACTCCAATAAAAATTAATTTAAAAAACTACACACCATCATTAATATTTTCCTGAAGCATTTCAGGAAATTCCCGGGCAGCTACTGTTGTGGCACTTGCCCCCTCGCCACTTACTTTTATGTTATGAAGGTTGGCCCTAGCCTTGAACCAATGAAACCAGCCATGGCTGGCATTAACAGGTGCGCCCTCTGACTCTTCACTGTGTTTCTTCTTCAAGTCTTCATAAAGGCTTTTAGCTTTCTCTTGAATCAGCATGAAGCTGAGTGGGACTCCACATACAGAGAAGTTTCTCCATTACCTTTCCACGCTTCTTTGATATTATTGTCAACATCATCGGCACAGCAGACTTCACATATTCCATGATCTTGTCCTTTTTCTTTAGAATCGTGCCGATGGTTGAATGATTCATGTTATAAGAGTGAGCAACATCTACCATCGTTTTGCCTCGCTCCACTCTCTGAATGATTTTCACTTTTGTTTCCATCGTTATAGCTTGGTGATTCTTAGCAGTACCAGCTACCTCATCATGGCTTTTACTCTTGCTTCCAGACATCCTGGGCTCGAAATAAACATACTATACCACTGTGCTCTATACAGTACTGTAAAGTACACAAAATCACAACCACTTGTAGAGGATGTACACACATGAAAATGTATGGCAGCCACGTGAACTAACTTACATGATTGAACATGTGAATGCACATTCGCATCTTTGAAAGTTTACAATTTGAAGGTTCGTATGTAGGGGACCTATTGTACAGCACATTACAATTCTAAATGCTCTTAGAAACTGATATAAATAATGGTGCATTAATTATGCTGTGTACTGCATATATCTTATATTTTTTATTGTTGCTATTGTATAAAGAATTTTTACGTGAAAAAAAAAAAGGTGTATGCCTGAGAGAGATGTGTATTTGGAAAGCCACTGTCTATATATACAGTTCCTAACCCCATTTGTTGATGGGTTCAATAGATTAGTCATTACATGTCACCTCTGGTAGAACAGGTTACATAGATTAAATTATAATTAAGGACCAATGCCTTTTGAAAATAATTTCATGTTGCAGCTTAACTTTATGATTGCTCTGTTGCATCATATTATGCTATAACTTTAAGAGTTGGTTGCATATTTATTTCGTATTTATTTTAAATATGAAATAAATATGCTTACCTAGAGGACAGCCTCAAAGTGAAGTGGTTAACAATAAGAATTACATTCACAGTGAATGTGAACATGTGTGTTATTGTGTTGGAGGGGCACAAGTGGCAGTTACAAAGGATATCCAAAAGCTCTTGGGTAAGTAGGTGTCGTTCACTATATGCAAATAATCTTATAATCAGATGAAGAAATTCAAGTACAGAGAGTATTTGCAAAGGTCCTTCTACCAAAAGGAACTAGAAAATAAGAATTAGCAGATAAAAAGCAGTCTTTGAGAGATGAAATGATATTGAATTAAGGAAAAGATGTGAGGGAAAAAAGAACTAAGAAACAGTCCTTCTATACATCCACTGTCTTGCAATTTAATGAATTGCTTATGTATAGCTAATGCTGGGCTAATAGCAGTAGTTGACAATGCTCAGCTGTTCTATAAAAAAGATCATATCATTTGACTGAAAACCTGAACTTAAATTAAGGCACTCACACTAAGGTGCCCAAAGAACAACTAGTGAAACAAAGTGACATCCTGAACTCTGTAGAGAAATGTATATGCACATGAGGAATTTTACATCATGCACACTTTTTCACCAATAACCTTTTCAAAAGCTACTCAGTAGTGTGCTGAAAAGAAATGCTAATAGTAGCTCACTTTCTTTGAACATTAATCACATTGATTAATGTATATGTAATATCTGCTTCTTTATCTTGGCTAAATATTACACTCTTTTATTCCTACAAGTGATGTCAATATTACATTTTTCTGATTTATTTTGGACTGAACTAAGAGGTACAGTGCCACATTTTCTTTTTGAGGTAATTAAGAGTTACAGATTAACTTTCTATGTTAAATAGAATTAGATAAACATACTTTTTTTCCTTGTAAAATAGCCAAGTTCTACTTGCTTAGTCAACATAACATTAATTTAGCACTTATTATAAGCCAAGTATTCTACTGGCTACTTTACAAATTCATCTTCAGTTAATACTTTCAAATTTAAGGTGAGTTATCATCCTCATTTTACAGTAGAGGAAACAAAATCAGAAAGGTTAATTATCTTGCCCAAATGAACGCAGGTCTATAAAACTCAAAAGGTCAAGCTATTAACATTACATTATCGCCCAATATTCTATCATGGGGTGTTACAGATGCTGTGGATGTTCCCACTAGATTCCCCTTATCTGGCTGCTGCACCCATCCCTAGCTACTGCCAATAGCTCACACTGAAACTCTTCTCGAAGAACTGTTCTTGACAGGTATGAGTCAACTTGCCCAAAGATACACAGGTGGTTCTGTGTCTACCCTCTGCCTGGGGTAACCCATGGCTAATGCACATTTCCTTTGTTCCTGGACAGAACAATCTCGTTAGTGCAAATTATGCATCAGAACCCCCTTTGAAATCAGGCTGAACTATATTTGAAACCATATCATTACCTAGCTTCTTCCTTTATCCTGACCTCTTTCCCTCACTCCCTTACAGGCTTTTCCTGACAGCCCTGCCTCACATAGGAATCCCTTTTCCAAGCTTCACGGGTAAAAAACCTGACCAAAGACAGTTGGTGGCAGGAGTGTCTCTGAGGACAGGATTTTAAAATTGAATTTCTCATTGGCCAAATAGCAATAGCCCCATCACTGATCACAGTTGGCATTTGAAGCATGATGAAGCAGAATAATTGCTGAGACTTTCACTGTAGTGATCTAGGACAGGATACAGGTTACAGATGAACTAGCTTATTTAGTGTCTTTGGTGTTTGATAGATACAGGGGGAAAAGTAACTCTAAAATTAGTGTGCAGTTGAGTGGATATGGCTGAGAGCTACTAATGCATTAGAGAGGAATGACAGGCTCCAATCAGTTAATCAACAATTTAAAGCAAATTCTGGGAGTCAGAGTGCCTCCTTGGCATGGTTTAAAGAGACTGTAATCTACTGCAGTTGGAAAGCTATTAATTAATCATAGGAATTAATTGTAAAAGTAACAAACATCAGAAAAAGCTGAATTTTCACCTAAGCAATGCTCATATGCCAAAGTTAGGACTTACTAGAAAAGACTGGAACCTTGAAATTTGAGATGTGGATACTTGTATAGCTGCAGTGAAGAAACGGGCAACTTTAGGTTACCTTAAATCTTATGAGCTAGCAGAAATACCCCCACTTCCCCTTGACAGAATTAAGAGCATCTCCTCTTGTTTAAAAACTATGAAAATGCCTCAAAGCAGATATCTTATAAGACAATGCTTTCCATCTATAATGTTGCACCTCTTCTGTCTGCCAGACCAATCGTGAGGGTCAAACCTTCTGAGGGACAAATAGCCTGACAGTAGATGAACTGCTGAGCCCACTAAGGGAGAAAGAAATTTTATGATGAAGGAGTTGTACGATCTAATGAATTTTGCAGTAGTTTTGCAGGAGCTTACCTGGAAATGTATCCTGAGAGTGCTGAGTAGAATGTTAAATGGGATAGAAGAAATACTGTCAGAAATAAGTCATTCTCCCATGATTCTGAATTTAATTCCCTGGCAATGGCCCTTAGAGACATTTTAATAACTAGAAGCTCCACTAGAAGGTCAGAAAAGGCAATGGCTTACATTAAATACAGAAGAGATTTCAGAACTGTGGAAGCAAGAATGAAAAGCCTCAGAGAATTGGGTGTGCTAGAGTGGATCCATTATAAAAGAGTGAAAGACTCTGCACCTGTTGCTGTTCTCAGGAGCATCCAGAAGACATTCTATTTATCAAGGCAGTAATGAATTTCTTCGCGAGGGAGGCACCAATATTTTTGAAAATTCTGTAGTGTAGAGATAAAATTGCAGAACTGGTCTCCCTGCTATTAATGGGGACAATAGCTTCCCAGAATATCAGAGGACATATGACATCACTTAATTGTCAGAGAAAATGTGAGAGTAATTACTGTTGCAGACAAAATGATTTTAATGATAGCCAGGGCTGGACCTGACACACAGATCTATGGAGATGACTCAGAGAGCATGATGTTCCTAGAGGAAGTATAGATGAGCAGTCACCAAGAGTATTGCTTAATATATAATCAACAGAGATCAAGAATGAATGAAGAGAAGGCTGATCATCTTCCCCAATAGAAAATCAGTTTACTGCCCAGTTCTCAAACCTGTATCAGTTCTCAGACGAAGACTGCATTGACTGAAAGAGAGCCAGATGTCTTTGAAGAATACTCAGGAATACTTTGGTAAATGTATACAGAAATGATCCCCCCCAGTCCATCACCAAAGATGCCCCATAACCAAGGAAGTGTTAAGGAGAATACTTATATTTTTCAAGAGCATGTGGATATAGGATTTTAGCTGATAATGATATTATGAGATCAGAAAAAAAATGGAGTCCTGGCCAAGGTTTACCTCACAGTTTTTCACTGGGCCCATGGGCCCACTTAGTGGTCATTTTCCAAACTCTTGAATGTATTTTTGAAATGAACATTCATAGCAGCTGTCAGAACCTTCACATTGATTCTTTGGCTAGTGGTTTAAGGATTATTGTTGTAGGAAAAGATAAGTGGAAGTTCCTGAAACAGACCAAGTTAGTAAATAAAAAAAATACATAGCAAATCCTGGAGTTAGTTACAGAGCTTAGTTTTACCCTCTGAGAGGCAGGAGTGGTGGTCGTCATCATATCTCATTTATTTCATCAATCTGTCCCATGCAAATGTAAAAATAAAAAAATTAAAGAGATAGATCATGGTGAATGAAAATGGACTGCTAAAAACTCAGCTTCATGATAGCCCTAAAGCAGCTGACATAACAGATGTGATATCTTTACTAGAATGGATTCATATTGCCCAGGTATAATGTGTGGAGCTATTCATCCAGCAAATGCATCCTTTTCCATATCCATTAGGAAGATCAGAAAACATTACTTTCACATGTGATGTATAACATATATATTTTATTGTTGTTTTGCCCAAGGGCTAATTTTAACCTTCTGTCACAAGGTAGTCCAAAAGGACCTAAATTATCTGGATACTGCACAGAACATCAGATAGGCCCATGATATTAATTGTATCATGTGAATTGTACTTGATGAGCAGGAAGTGACATGCACTCTGGATACCTGGTCAGATAAATTCTCCAGAGGACAGGAGATAGCTGCTAAATCAGTAAAGATTTCAGGAGTTCCCTGGTCTGGGGCATGCTTCCCATGTAAAAAACCAGTCATTACACCTTGTCTCACCCACCAAAAAGAAAGAAGTATTTAGTAGACCTCTTCTGATCTATTTTTTAGATGTTGCAGAAGGTCACTTTTGAGTGGGGCAACAAAGAGTATGGAAGCACATCCAAGCTACCCATATGCTTAAGTCATATTCCAGCAGAGTCCATATATAGAGGTATAAAAATTCTGTGTGGCCTCAGATACATGGAATCAGAGACAAGATGGCAGAGTAGAAGGACTTGAGCTCACCTCCTCTCACAAAAACACCAAAATCACAACTAACTACTGAACAACCATTGACAAAAAAGACTGAAACCTACCAAAAAATGATATTCTATATCCAAAGACAAAGAAGAAGCCACAACAAGATGGTAGGAGGGGTGCTTTTGTGATATACTCAAATTCCATACCCACCAGGTGGGCAACTCACAAACTGGAAAATAATTATATTGCAGAGGTTCTTTCAAGGGAGTGAGAGTTATGATCCCCAAGTCAGGGTCCCTAGCCTGGGGGCCTGGCAACAGAAGGAGGAACCCCCAGAGCATTTGACTTTGAAAGCCAGCAGGGTTGAAATGCACAAACTTCACAGGACTGAGGAAAATAGAGATTCTACTCTTGTAGGGTGCACATAAGTTTCCACATGCACAAGGACCCAGGACAAAGCAGTGACTCCATAGAAGCCTGAGCCAGACATACCTGTGGACTTTGGAAGGTATCCTGTAGATAAGGGTGTCAGCTATAGCCCACTGCTGAGGCAAGGAAACTAGTGGCAGAGGCCCCTAGGGAATATTCCAGAGTGTGATCTCTCCTAGAGGTCGCCATCTTGCCGCTGAAACCTGACCCCACCTAACAATCTGCAGGCTCCAGTGTTGGGATGCCTCAGGCCAAACAACCAACAGGTTGGGAACACAGCCCCACCCATCAACAGACAGATTTCCTAAAGTCATCCTGAGCCCACAGCCAAATCTAGGCACACCCCTTGACACAGTCTTGCCCACCTGAGGGACAAGATCCTCCTCCACACACCAATAGGCAGGCACCAGTCCATCCCACCAGGAAGCCTGAATAAGCCCTTGGACAAACCTCACATACCAGGGACCAGAAACCACAAGCAAGAACTACAATCCTGCAGCTTGAGGAATGGAGAACACAAACACTGAAAGTTAGACAAAATGAGACAGCAGAGAAATATATTCCAGATGAAGGAATGATATAAAACCCCAGAAGAACAACTAAATGAAGTGGAGATAGGCAATATGCCTGAAAATGAATTCAGAATAATGATAGTAAAGATGATCCAAGATCTCAGAAAAAGAATAGAGGCACAGACTAAGAAGATGCAAAAAAAATGTTCAAAAAGGATCTAGAAGATTTAAAAAGCAAACAAACAGAGGTGAACAATACAATAACTGAAATGAAAAATATACTAGAAGGAATAAATAACAGAATAAATGAGGCAGAAAAACAAATAAGTGAGCCAGAAGACATAGTGTTGAAAATCACTGCTATGGAACAGAATAAAGAAAAAAGAATGAAAAGAAATGAGGACAGCCTCAGAGACCTCTGGGACAACATTAAGCACACCAACATTCACATTATAGGGGTCCCAGGAGAAGAGAGAGAAAGGGTCTGAGAATATATTTGAAGAGATAATAACCAAAAACTTCCCTAACATGGGAAAGGAAACACTCAAGTCCAGGAAGCATAGAGAGTCTCATACAGGATAATTCCAAAGAGGAACACACTGAGACACATATTAATCAAATTGACAAAAATGAAAGACAAAGAGAAAATATTAAAAGCAACAGGAGAAAAGCAACAAATAAGATACAAGGGAATCCTTATAAGGTTATCAGCTGATTTTCAGCAGAAACTCTGCAGGCCAGAAGGTAGTGGCATGATACAGTGATGAAAGGGAAAAGCCTACAACTAAGAATACTCTACCCAGCAAGGCTCTTGTTTAGATTTGATGGAGAAATCAAAAGCTTTACACACAAGCAAAAGCTAAGAGAATTCAGCACAACCAAACCAGGTTTATGACAAATATTAAAGGAACTTCTCTAGGTGGAGAAGAAAAGCCCACAACTAGAAACAAGAAAATTATTAATGGAAAAACTCATCAGTAAAGACAAATATACAGTAAAGGTAGGAAATCATCCACAAACAAATATGATATCAAAGCCAGCAATCATGAGAAGAGGAGAGTGCAAATGCATGATATTGGACATGTATTGGAAATTAAGAGACCAGCAACTTACAACAGTCCTGTATATATATAGACTGCTATATCAAAACCTTGTGGGAACCACAAAGCAAAACTCTACAATAGATGGCCACACAAAAATGAAAAAGCAATGCAAACACCACACTAAAGATAGTCATCAAATCACAAGAGAAGAGAACAAAAGAGGAAGGGAAGAAAAAGGACCTATGAAAACAAATCCTAAACAATTTAAAAAATGGCAATAAGAACATACATATCAATAATCAGCTTAAATGTAAATGGATTAAACACTCCGACCAAGACAAAGTCTAGCTGAATGGATACAGAAACAAGACCCATATATATGATGTCTACAAGAGACCCACTTCAGATCCAGGGACACATACAGACATAAAGTGAGGGAATGGAAAAAGGTATTCCATGCAAATGGAAATCAAAAGAAAGCTGGAGTAGAAATACTCATATCAGACAAAACAGACTAAAAAATAAACATGGTTACAAGAGACAAAGAAAGACACTACATAATGATCAATCTGAGAAGAAGACATAACAATTGTAAATATATAAGCACCCAACATAAGGCACCTCAATATATAAGGCAAATGTTAACAGCCATAAAAGAAGAAATTGACAGTAACACAGTAAGAGTGGGAAAGATTAAAATCCCACTTATATCAATGGAGAGATCATCCAGACAGAAAATCAATAAGGAAACACACGACTTAAATGACACATTAGACCAGAATGACTTAATTGATACTTACAGAGCATTCCATCCAAAAGCAGCAGAATACACATTCTTTTCAAGTGCACATGGAACATTCTCCAGGATAGATCATATTCTTAGCCACAAAGTGAGCCTTTGAGAATTTAAGAAAATTAAAATTATATAAAGCATCTTTTCTGACCACAATGCTATGAGATTAGAATTCAACTGCAAGAAAAAACTGAAAGAAACACAAACAGATAAATTTTAAACAATATGTTACTAAACAACCAATGGATAATGGAAGAAATAAAAGAGGAAATCAAAAAATATAGATGGACAAATGGAAAAGAATATACAATGATCCAAAACGTACGGGTGAAGCAAAAGCAGTTCTAAGCAGGAAACAATACAATCTTACCTCAGGAAACAAGAAAAATCTCAAATAAACAACCGGACCTTACACCTAAAGCAACTAGAAAAAGAAGAACAACAAAACCCAAAGTTAGTAGAAGGAAAGAAATCATAAAGATCAGAGAATAAATAAATGAAATAGAGATGAACAGGACAAGATAAAAGATCAATGAAACTAAAAGCTAGTTCTTTGAGAAGATAAACAAAACTGATAAACCTTTAGCCAGACTCATAAAGAAAAAAAAGGGAGAGGACTCAAATTAACAGAATTAGAAATGAAAAATGAGAAGTTACAACTGACACCACAGAAATACAAAGGATCATAAGAGACTACTACAAGCAACTATATGCCAATAAAATGGACAACCTAGATGAAATGGACAAATTCTTAGAAAGGTTCAATCTCCCAAGAATGAACAAGGAAGAAATAGAAAATATGAACTGACAAACCACAAGTACTGAAATTGAAACTGTGATTTAAAAACTTCCAACAAACAAAAGTCCAGGACCAGATGGCTTCACAGGAGAATTCTACCAAACATTTGGAGAAGAATTAACAGCTATTTTTCTGAAACTCTTCCAAAAAATTGCAAAGGAAGGAACACTCCCAAACTCATTCTATGAAGCCCTCATCACCCTGATACCAAAACCAGACAAAGATACCACAAAAAGAGAAAATTACAGACGAATATCACTGATGAACATAAATGCAAAAATCCTCAACAAAATAATAGCAACCCGAATACATTAAAAGGATCATATACTATGATCAAGTGGGATTTACCCCAGGGATGCAAGGATTTTTCAATATCCACAAATCAATCAGTGTGATACACCACATCAACAAACTGAGGAATAAAAACCATATCACTATCTCCATAGATGCAGAAAAAGCTTTTGACAAAGCTTTTGACAAGATAGAAGCTCTCCAGAACGTGGGCATAGAGGGAATGTACCTCATCATAATAAAGGCCATATGTGACAAACCAACAACTAACAACATTCTCAAAGGTGAAAAGCTGAAAACCTTTCATCTAAGATCAGGAGCAAGACAAGGATGTCCACTCTTATCACTTTTATTAAACGTAGTTTTGGAAGTGCTAGTCATGGCAATCAGAGAAGAAAAATAAAAGGAATCCAAATTGGAAAAGAAAAAGTAAAACTGTCACTGTTTGCTGATGACATGATACTATACATAGAAAATCCTAAATGTGTTACTAAAAGACTAGCAGAGCTCATCAATGAATTTGGAAAAGTTGAATTATACAAAATTAATACACAGAAATAACTTGCATTCCTATACACTAACAATGAGAAATCAGAGAGAGAAATCAAGGAAACAATCCCGTTTACCATTGTATCAAAGAGAATAAAATACCTAGGAATAAACCTACCTAAGGAGACAAAAGACCTGCACTGTGAAAACTATAAGATACTGATGAAAATAATCGAAGATTACACTGACAGATGGAGAGATATACCATGTTCCTGGATTGGAAGAATCAATATTGTCAAAATGACTATATTACCCAAGGCAATCTACAGATTCAATGCAATCCATATCAAATTACCAATGGCATTTTTCACAGAACTAGAAAAAAAAATCTCACAATTTGTATGGAAACACAAAAGACCCTGAATAGCCAAAGCAATCTTGAGAAAGAAAAAAGGAGCTGGAAGAATCAGACTCCCTGACTTCAGACTATACTACAAAGCTACAGTAATCAAGACAGTATGGTACTCGCACAGAAACAGATATAAAGCTCAATGGAAGAGGATAGAAAGCCCAGAGATAAACCCTCACACATATGGTCACCTTATTTTTGATAAAGTAGGCAAGAATATACAATGGAGAAAAGATAGCCTCTTCATTAAGTGGTTTTGGAAAAACTGGACAGCTACATGTAAAAGAATGAAATTAGAACACTCCCTAACACCATACACAAAAATAAACTCAAAGTGGATTAAAGACCTAAACGTAAGGCCAGACACTATAAAGCACTTAGACGAAAACATAGGCAGAACACTCAATGACATAAATCACAGCAAGATCCTTTTTGACCCACCTCCTAGAGAAATGGAAATAAAAACAAAAATAAACAAATGAGACCTAATGAAACTTAAAAGCTTTTACAGAGCGAAGGAAACCATAAAAAAGACGAAAAGACAACCCTCAGAATGGGAGAAAATACTTGCAAACCTAGCAACTGAGAAAGGATTAATCTGCAAAATCTACAAACAGCTCATGCAGCTCAATATCAAAAAAACAAACAACCCAATCCAAAAATGGGCAGAAGACCTAAATAGACATTTCTCCAAAGAAGATATACAGGTTGCCAACAAACACATGAAAACACACACACTAATCATCAGAGAAATGTAAATCAAAACTACAATAAGGTAGTATTGTGGAATTCCCACCATCCCATCTATCTATCTTTCAGCATCTTTACATATATAAACTACCTTCCCTCTTATTTCTACAAGTAGACTATGTCTACTCCTATATAAAGTCAGCCCATGTCCCATTCACCTACCTAAGGACCTCTCTTCTATCATCAAGTTTGCTGTCACCAACTGATTATATCCATCAGCATAAAAAACCCTAATCTTTTGATTCCACTTCCCTTTCTGGCTACCTTGCAACAACAAATTACCTCCAAAAGTACTGTCTCAATGCCTCTTCTACTATTATCTTGATTTTCTTATTTAATTCCATGTGGATAAAGAGCAGATTCTGTAAGATTTTAACAGACAATTTTTTTAAAATTGAGACTTCTTAATGGCATAGCACATGTACTATTTTCATGAAATTCTGTATACTCTTAAAAAGAATGTTGATTCTGCAGTTGTCATGTCCTATAAATGTCAAAAAGATGAAGGTGGTAGGTAGAGCCATTCGTATAGTTAATATCGTCATTGACATTTTGTCAAGCTCTATAATTGGCTGAGAGATTTGTAAAGTTTTCAATTATAAATATGATTTTGTCTATTTCCCCATTTTAGTTCTGTCAGTTTTTCTTCAAGTACTTTCAAGTTGTAATATTATGTGAATAGACATTTATAATTGTACCTTCCTGAGATATTGACCCTTTTATATTTATGAAGTGCTTTTATCTCTAGTAATACTACTTGTTTTATTCTTAAGATTTTAAAAATTGATTTACAAAGTGTTAAAACTTTTATATATAAAATATATATTGCAACTATCCTTTCATTTTGTTTGCCTTCCTTTTTTTTTAATTGAGGCAACATTGGTTTATAACATTATGTAAGTTTCGTGTGTACAAAATTATAATTTGACTTCTGACTATATCATACTTCAGTATGGTCACCAGAAAAAGTATAATTTCCATGTGTCACCATACCATTGACCCTCTTTACCCATTTTGTCTTTCCCCTCTGGTAATGACCAATCAGTTCTCTGTATCTATGTGTTTTTTTTTTGTTTGTTTATTTTGTTTTTTTTAATGTATTCTAAATAAGAGTGAAATCATATGGTATTTGTATTAGTCTGACTTATTTCACTTAGCATAATACCCTCATAATCCATCAATATTGTTGCAAATGGTAAGATTTCATCTTTTTTATGGCTGAGTAGTACTCCATTGTGTGTGTGTGTGTGTGTGTGTGTGTGTGTGTGTGTCTAAGTGTGTGTGTATGTATATGCATACCGTATTTTCTTTATCCACTTATTCATTGATGGGCTGTTAAGTTGTTTCCATATTTTGGCTATTGTAAACAATGCTGTGATGAACAAAGGGAATCATACATCTTTTGAATTAGTGTTTTTGTGTTCTTTGGATAAATACTCAGAAGTGGGATAGCTGAGTCAAATGGTGGTTCTATTCTTAATTTTTTGAGGGATCTCCATACTGTTTTCCATAGTGGCTGCACCAATTTACATTCCCACCAACAGTGTATAAGCATTCCCTTTTCCCCTTGTCCTCTCCAACATTTGTTATTTCTTGTCTTTTCGGTAATAGCTATTCTAACAGGTGTGAGGTGATATCTCATTGTGGTTTTTATTTGCCTTTCCCTGATAGTTCGTGATGTAAATCATCTTTTCATGTACCTGTTGGCTACCTGTATGTCTTCTTTGGAAAAATATCTATGCAGATTTTCTGCCCATTTTTTATTTGGGTTTTTTGTTTCTTTGTGGTTGAGTTGTATGAGTTTCTTAAATATTTTGGATATTAACCCATTATCAGATATATGGTTTGCAAATATCTTCTCCCATTTGGTATGTTGTGTTTTATTTTGATCATGATTTACTTTACTGTGCAGAAGCTTTTCTGTTTGATGTAGACCCATTTGTTTCTCTTTTATTTCCCTTGCCTTTGGACTAAACCCACAAAAACGTTGCTAAGACCAATGTCAATTAGGTTACTGCCTATGTTTTCTTCTAGGAATTTTATGGTTTGAAGTCTTACATTCAAATCATAAGTCCATTTTAATTTTTGTGTATGATGTAAGACAGTGGTCCAGTTTCATTCTTTTGCATGTCACTGTCCAATTTTCCCAACACTAATGAAGAGACTTTCCTTTCTCCATTGTATGTTCTTTGTTCCTTTGTTGTAAATTAATTGCCCATATATATGCGGGCTTATTTCTGAGCTCTCAATTCTGTTACATTGATCTGTGTGTCTGTTTTCTGCCAATACTATGATATTTTGATTACTATAGCTTTGTAGTATAATTTGAAATCAGGAAGTGTGATGCCTACAGCTTTGTTCTTTTTTCTCAAGATTCCTTTTGTTATTTGGGAGTCTTTTATGGTTCCATAATTATTTTAGGATTTTTTGTTCTGTTTCTGTGAAAATGTCATTGGCATTTTGTTAAGGATTGCATTGAATCTACAGATTGCTTTAGGTAACATGGACATTTTTACAATGTTAATTCTTCCAATCCATGAGCACAAAATATCTTTCTATTTCTTTGTGCTTTCAATTTCTTGCAACATCTTATAGTTTTCCTCGGTTAAATTTATTCCTTGGTATTTTATTCTTTTTATTGAGATTGAAAATGTGATTGCTTTCTTGATTTCTCTTTCTGCTAGCTTATTTTTAGTGTATAGAAATGCAACAGATTTTGTATGTTGATTTTGCTTCCTTCAACTTTATTGTATTCATTTATTATTTCTAATAGTTTTTTTGGTGGAGTCTTTAGAGTTTCCCATGTCATGAGCAAGTAGTGACTATTTTACTTTTTCCTTTCCAATTTGGATTCCTTTTATTTGTTTTTCTTGTCTAGTTGCTCTAGCTAGAACTTCCAATACTATGTTAAATAAGAGTTGCAAGAGTGGGCATCCTTGTCTTCTTCCTGCTCTTAGATGGATAGTGTTCAGTGTTTCACCACTGAATATGTTTTTAGATGTGAGTTTGTAATATATGGTCTTTATTATGTTGAGGTACATTTCTTCTATACCCATTTTATTGAGTTTTTATCATACATGGGTGTAGAGTCTTGTCAAATGCTTTTTCTGCATCTATTGAGATAATGATATGATTTTTATCTGTCACTTTGTCAATATGCTGTATCATATTGATTGATTTGTTGATGTTGTACCATCCTTGCATCTCTGGAATAAATCCCACTTGATCATGATGTATGATTTTTGAAATGTATTGTTGTTTTCAGTTAGCTGATATTTAGTTGAGGATTTTTGCATTTATATTCAACAGAGATATTAGTCTATAATTTTATTTTTCATATTTTCTTTGTCTCGTTTTTGTATCAAGATAATGTCAGCCTTGTAAAATCAGTTAGGAAGTATTTCTTCATCTTCAACATTTTGGAAGAGTTTGAAAAGAACAGATATTAAATCTTCTTTGAATGTTTGATAGAATTCATCTGTGAAGCCAATTACTCCTGGACTTTTGTTATTTGGGATGTTTTGGATTACTGGTTTAAATTCCCTACTAGATTTTCTGTTTCTTCATGATTCAGTCTTAGAAGGTTGTATGACTCTAATTTATACGTTTCTACTAGGTTGTCCAATTTGTTGACCTTTGGCTCTTCACAGTATTCTTTTATAATTCTTTGTATTTCTGTGGTATTCATTGTTATTTCTTCTCTTTCATTTCTGATTTTATTTACCTGAGCCTTCTTTCTTTTTTTCTTAGTGAATTTAGCTAAAGGTTTTTCAATTTTGTTTATATTTTCAAAGAACCGGCTCTTAGTGCCATTGATCTTTACTATTGTCCTTTAAGTCTATTTCATTCATTTCCATTCTTATTTTTATTTTTTCCTTCCTTCTACTGATTTTGAGCTTTGTTTGTTCTTTTTTCTAGTTCCTTCAGGTGTAGGTTAGATTGCTTATGTGAGACCTTTCTTATTTCTTGAGGTAGGCCTGTATGGATTTTGGTATACTGTATTTTTATTTTCATTTGTCTTCAGATATTTTTTGATTTATTCATTGAACCAGTAGTTGTTCAGTATGTTGTTTAGTCTGCACAAATCTGTGATTTTTCCAACTTTTTTCTTGAGTTTATTTCTAGTTTTATATCATTGTGGTCAGAAAAGAATTTGATATGATTTTAATCTACTTAAATTTATTGAGATGTGTTTTGTGTCCCAACATATGGTCTATCCTTGAGAATGTTCCATGTGCACTTGAGAAGAATGTGTATTCTGCTGCATTTGTATGGGAATGTTCTGTATAAATCTATCAAGTCAATCTAGTCTAATATTTCATTTAAGGTCAATGATTCTTTGTTGGTTTTCTGTCTATATGATCTGTCCATTAATGTACACAAGACATTAAAGTACCCTACTCTTACTGTGTTGCTGTCAATTTCACCCTATGAAAGGTCTGATGATAATTGCATTATGTATTTTGATGCTCCTATGTTAGGTGCATATATATTAATGTGTTTTGTCTTCTTGATGGATTGTCCCCTTTATCATTGTATAATGTCCATCTTTGTCTTTTTCTTTTTTGGCTTAAAGTCTCTTTTGTCTGATATAAGTATGGCTACCCCTTCTTTCTTTTGGCTGCAATTTGCTTTGAGTGTCGTCTCCCATCTTTTAATCTATTTTGTCTTTAGAGCTCAAATGAGTCTCCTGGAAGCAGCATATAGTCAGGTCTTGCTTGTGTCTTTTGTTTGCTGAATTCAATCCATTTACATAAGGTGATTATTGATAGATGAGGGCTAAGTTCTGTTATTTTATCTTTTATTTCCTTGTTTCTCTATACCTCCATTGTTTCTTTTTCCTTGTGTTTCTGCCATTTTAATTTGATAGTTATCTATGATGTTTTTCTCAGTTTCCTCTTTTTTTTTAATGTTTCATGTCTCTGCTCTTCATTTATGTTTTGTGGTTACCATAAGATTGGATAAGATGTCTCATAGATAATACAGTCCTTTTCTGCTGATAGAATTTTTCTTCATTTGCCTATATGGGTTCTGTCCTTTTCTTCTTCTCTTTTTATGTTTTTGTTGTCTCAAATTACTGGTTTTTTTTTTTTTTTTTTTATGTTGTGAGCTTGTTACCAGATTGAAGGTGTTATTTTTGCTCTTATTTTTCTCTTTAACCTTTATGCTATAATTAAGTGCTTAACAACCTCTTTTGATATAAATTTGTAATTTCTGATTCTGCTTGTTTATTTATAATGTTACCCAAAGTTCTGTGTACTTTTGTCTTTTTGTTTTAGGTAGAAAAACTCCTTTCAACATTTTTTGTAAGGCAGGTCTAGTGTTGATGAATTTCCTTAGCTTTTGTTTGTCTGGGAAAGTCTTTGTTTCTCCTTCATATCTGAATGATAACATTGCTGGATAGAGTATTCTTGGGTGACAGCTTTTATCTTTCAGTATTTTTAAAATGTCATTCCACTTCTTCCTGGACTATAGAATTTCTGCTGAGAAATCTGATAGCCTCACAGGGGTTCCTTTGTAGGTTACTATCCTTTTTTCCCTGCTACCTTTAAGATTCTTTATCATTGACTTTTGACAGTTTTAATATAACGTGTCTTGGAGAAGGTCTTTTTGCTTTGAGATAATTAGGTGTTCTTTTAGCTTCATAGACTTAAATATCCAGTTCCTTCCCCAAGTTTGGGAAATTCTGAGCTATTAATTCTTTAAATAATCTCTCTGCTCTCTTCTCTCTTCTCTTCTTTTTCTGGGATACTCATTATGCTTATGTTGTCGTACCTGATGGAGTTGAATAAATCTTGTATACTTTCTTCATTTCTTAAAAATCGTAGTTCTCTTTCCTCCTCTACCTGAATCATTTCTAGATTTCTACCTTGAAGCTTGCTGATTCTCTCTTTCATATGGTCTGCTGTAATTCAGTGCTTTCTATTCCATTTTTCATCTTATTTATTGAGTTTTTCAGTTCCAGAACTTCTGTTTGTTTAGTTTCAATCTCTTTGGTAAAGTATTCCTTCTGTTTCTGAGCTCATTGAATTGCCTTTTTGAACGTTCTTTTTAATGGTTTTTTAAATTGAATTACAGTTGATGTACCTTTTTGAGTTCTTTTGTAGCTCATTGAGTTTCTTCATGACAGCTATTTTTATTTGTCTATCAGTTAGATTGCAAACATCCATAACTCTAAGTTTGGTTCCTGGAGAATGATCTCTGGTGTGTGTGTGTGTGTGTGTGTGTGTGTGTGTGTGTTACCATGTTCCCATGTTTTTTTCATGGTGCTTAATGAGTTGTGTTCCACTGCTGGCACATTTTAAGTAGTGAACACCTTTCTTATTTAGGTAAAATTTTTTCACTTGATTCTAACACTTGATTCTAAAACTTCAACAAGTTTGTAATTAGAGGCCCTTCTTTTCCTCTTCGGTAGGTGTCAATATAGCACAAGTTTTTGGTTTCTCTTACCTGATCTTGCCTCTGGCTATATTTGAGAGTCTGCACTTTCGCCCCTCCACCACCTCTGCCAGAGATATTGCTGGTGATTTTGTTGGAACTGCTTGTGCCTCTGGGGTCACTGGTGCCTTGCTGCTGGCAGTGTCATTGTTGTCACTGGTGCTGCTGCTGGAGGCACCAGGATGGCAGGCACCTCGGCTACATCCAGAGTTGCCTGGGTCCAGGCACTGCCATTGCATTTTGGAGAGGGGGGCAGTTAGGGGAAGTAGGCTGGGTTGTGGGCACCTCTGCCATCCTGGAGTTGTCAGATTTACAGGTGCTACTGCCAAGGGCTAGTGTCATGGGCCTGCCAAGGCTGGAAGGACCTGGGTCACAGATCCCACTGCCATTGCTTCCCAGTTCCCTGTGGCTGCAGGCACCCCTGCAGCCAGGTGGCTGGGTGCTGCTACTGGGTTCTCTGGGGCTGTGAACTCAGCCACCATAACCAGGGGTCTGAGATCATGGCTAGCACCACTACTATTCCCCCATTCCTCCTCCTCTGCGTGTTCCAGTCCACCAACCTTAAGATGTACCGACATTTAGATCTATCCAGCATACTGGTGTTTTTTGGAGAGGAACCTTTACTGAGTTATGGATATTTTACTAGTTGTAGATTAAAGGGGAGAGAGGAAGGGAGCTTCTCATGCTGCCATGATGCTGATGTCACAATATTACTTGTTTAAAATCCAAATTTTAATTTGGTTCTTTTTCATAGTTTCCTTGTTTGGATTCCCCATCTGTTAATTCATTATGATTCTGTTTTTCTTTCAGTTCTTGAACATATTAATAATAATTGCTTGAAAGACCTTGTCTATTATTTCCAACATCTGTATCATCTTAGAGTTTCTACTGACTGATATTTTTATTGAGTAACTTTTTCCTACTACTTTTTGGCTAGTAATATTTTATTGTGTGTTTGGCATTGTGTTGTATACATTGTAGATACTCTGTATTTACTTTCCTCTGAAAGGTTTTGAGGTTTTGCTCTAATAGGCAGTCAGATTCAAATTGCAAAATCTATCTCCTGCAGTAGGCAGAAGCTGAAATTTCTGTTCATTTCTTTCTTACAGCTACTGATTTTAGTAGAACTGGAAACTTCCCTACATGCATAGTTCAGTGGGAAAACAAAGATTTTGGTAGAGTTACTACATAGACTTTGAGGCTCACCCACTCTACTTTTCCACTTAAATTTTCCATGTACATTGCCAACTCTGCACTCTAGCTGCTGACAACTTAAGCCTTTAAGACTTGGATTTCTTCTACCCTGACCTCAGATTGAGAATTCTATCAGGACAAAAAAAAGTTGCAAATACACAAATCTCATCTGATATTGTTTTCATTTTTAAAGTCAAATTCCCTCCAGTTTCTGCCTGTTTTTTGGTTTTTCTCCAGTCCTTCAAACAGATGTTTTCTTTTAAAACATCTTAAAATACTTTATCCAGATATGATTATTGTTATCTGTGTATTGGTTAGAATGACAAAGCTTATCTAGTACCAAAAGCCATAGCCCCAACTCTACAGAAACTACTTTTGTTAGCACCACCAATAGCCCCACATTACTAGGTCTAATAGTTAATTCTCAGTCTTCAACTTAACCTAAACTTTCAGCAGAATTTGACATGTCCTCCTCCTAGAATCACTTTTCTTACTCTCCTGTCTTCCATCTACCTAACTGGCCTTTTCTTCTTAGGCTCTTTTCCTGATTCTTTATCTTCTTCCAGACCTCTTAGCTTTAAAAATATGCCATGAATCAACTTTGCAACATCTATTTTATATCTACAAGCATTTCCTTGGTGATGTCATCCAATGTAGTGGCTTTAAAAATAACCAAATGTATAGCTATTCTCCCTGAATTCCAGGCATGCATATCTAACTCCCTGCTTACCATCTCCACGTGAAACATCTCCCTCGGATGTTCTATTTTCTCATATTCACATTCAGAATATCAGAAAATACTAAGTGCTCAACCCTCAAAACATAGTAGACAAAGAATATGTGTACTAATTGCCTCTGAAATTGGTCAAATCCACCCTGGTCATTATTGCTTGTTTTGATATTGCAATTTCCTCCTTATTGATTTATCAACTTCTACCATTGCTCTTCCACTATTTTTCTCAAGTCAGTAGCTAAGTCATTCCTTTAAAATATAAAATAGGTAATATTACTTCTCTGCCAAAAATTATTTTTAAAAATATAAAACAGAAATATTATTTCTCTGTTCAAAGCTTTCCATTTCATTTATAGTAAAAACCAAAGTCTTCACAGTGACCTAAAGAGTCCCATATGGTCTGGTCTCTCTCTGACGGATTCGACTTTTCTCCTATCTGTTTAGTATGTGGTTGTCATTCTGGATAATTTTTTCTAAAAATGCACTCCCTTAACTTTGTGCCATATTTTAAATCTGTTTTTCCACAACAACACTGATATTCTTACTTCAAATACAATTTATTTATTTATTATATTTAGTTTGTTTTCTCCCACTATAATGTAAGCATGAGGGTAATAATTTTTACGCTTGCTGCTTGTTTGTTTACTGTTATATTCTTAGAATCTAGAATAGTGCCTAACACAAGTTTGATAATGAATAGTTGTTGAATGAATAACTAAATAAATGAAGCAAATCCGACCTGACTTCTCTTTGATCTTTGGAAATAGTCCAAAATCCTAATATGTTTTATAATCTTCAGCATACTATTGTTTCTATGTACCTCCAAAGAGCTTCATCTCTAAAGTAGTCTTTCTCCTCACATGGATGATTTAAGTTTCATCTTTCAAAAAGTTTTCTCTTACTTTTTTAGGACCATCTTACCCCAGTCTAGATTAGTTTTATCTTGTTCCCAGAATACCTGTTACTCACTGTAGTATTTGTTTATTCAACCAAAGCTTAAAACTGTAAGTCATTCATAGCAAGATCACCTCTCTTTTATGAACTATTTTATCCCAAATAGTTTGTCAGATATAATATTTGTCAAAAATAAAACTTGAAATGTGTTGTTATTGTTAACCTGAAGTTTTTAGAAGTGAGTAAACTAAGATTTGCTTATGGCTATAAAACCATGATGTGAATAAACTAGTATCTGAACCCAAGTCTTTCTAACACCATATTCTTTCCACATGAAATATTCATGAGTTATATAATTTTCTTTTTTTTTTTTAAATAAATTTATTTATTTATTTATTTATTTTTGGCTGTGTTGGGTCTTCGTTTCTGTGCGAGGGCTTTCTCTAGTTGTGGTGAGCGGGGGCCACTCTTCATCGCGGTGTGCGGGCCTTTCACTGTCAAGGCCTCTCTTGTTGCGGAGCACAGGCTCCAGACGCTCAGGCTCAGTAGTTGTGGCTCACCGGCCTAGTTGCGCCACGGCATGTGGGATCCTCCCAGCCCAGGGCTCGAACCCATGTCCCCTGCATTGGCAGGCAGATTCTCAACCACTGCGCCACCAGGGAAGCCCTATATAATTTTCTTATAAGAGTGCTTTAATAAAAATTTATCATAATATATTACACCTTTTTTCCAGTATAAGTTATTGATCATCCTTGGGAATTTTTCATTGACAAAATGAGTTTTTTCCCTATAGCAATATGCAAAGGGTGGCATAACTATGTTATATTCATCTTTAGATACATATTTATATATCATCAATCTTCAAACCATTTAAAATACTTTTTAAGGATTGTGTGTCACAACACAGTCAGAATTATGATGACTCCAGTGGAATTTGACAGACCATGAAGTTAATTTACCTGTTAAGGTGTCAAGAGTGCAAATCGCCTTAGTTGCTGATCATTGCAGGAAACTAAAAAGCACCTAAGGCAGGATGGAGGAAAGTTTGAGGCAAAGCACAATCAAAAGTCAGTAAATCTAATCAAATTTGTAGTGGCATGCATTGCACTAAAATTCTTCACAAAAAGACAAAAAGCTCAACATGTTGTAAACTACTGAAGAACAAAGTCAAAAATCATAGTTAAGATGTTACTCTTCCTTACAAGACATACATCAAAGCAGAACACTGCTTCCTGACCCACTGTGAAGACTATAATTATTTCTAATGGTCTCTAGAGACAGGGTCTGTGCTTGTCAAGTAAAGAAACATAAATGCTTTTCTAGGTATACATTGAAGTATTTTATATGAAAAGACAACAGTCTTTGGAGGCAGACACGCTTGGATATGAATCAACTTTCCCAAGTGGGAAGTATGTGATCTCATACATGTTGCATAAACTGTGAGCCTCAGTTTCTTCTTTTGCAAATTACAGAAAAATTTTTATCCTCACACTCTTTTTTAGGTCCAACTAATACATCAAAAATTAGTTTTAAACAATATAAGTACAGTATTAAAAGAAAAAATTACACGATATCAAAATCAGAATAGAAATGGAAAAGCAAAATGAAGTTTATATACACAAGGTTCATTGCATAAGGAAATAAAAGAAAACCCAGCACTTTCCTTTACCCCAAAAAGTTCAAAATAGCCTATAAACTTTTTTCCTCACTAAAAGTGAACTGTTGATGCTCAGGAAGTGCTCTGGAAAGGATAATGTCAAATGAGGAGAAAGTCATGTGATTAAGGGAGCTATATCTGCTTCCTGGTATACCTTGAACTCCCTCTTCTCCTTGCATTAATTTCCACTGCATCCAGTGCTTCATGCACTACTCTTTGGCACTTAAATTTGCCTTCTCTCAAATTTCCTTTTAATATGTTATCACCACTATGCACATCTTTGTAAACTGAAGACTTAAAGAAAAAAAAAAGCAGAATCAAAAGAAACAAAGCTCCCTCATCTTGGTCTGCTCTGTGAACTTTTCTACCACACTGACTCCATTTTCTGGCCTGTGATCTGTAACTCAGCAGCTAATCGATTGTACTGGAAGTAAGATGCATGGTTTTCCTATTCTCTTTCCATGTGGAGGGCAGAGAACTTGTAGAAGGGAAGTGCCCTGTTGCACATTTGTAGCTTTGCTAAGTTCTTTCTCAGATTCCTCATATTTAATTATGCTTTTCAGCATTAAAAATAGACATTTACATTAAAAATTATTCAATGTCCCTGCGATGAACAGAATTGTGCACTCCCGAAATTCCTGTGTTGAAACCTAACTCCCATGTGACCGTATTTGGAGTTAGTAATTAAGGCTAAATGAGGTCATAGAGTGGGGCTCTAATTTGATAAATGAGCATCCTTATAAAAAGAGACACCAGAGTGCCACCCCATATGAGGACACAACAAGAAGATGGCCATCTGCAAGATAGGAGGAGAGCTCTCACTAGCAATTGACTTAGCCAGCACTTTGATCTTGGACTTCCCAGCCTTCATAACTGTCAGAATAGAAGTTTCTGCAGTTTAAGCGACCCAGTCTATATAGTTTTTGTTATAGCAATCTGAGTGACTAATATAGCTGCTGTTTGACTTCCCACAAAACAGTTCCTTTCTGTGATATTTAAAAACACCTGAAAGGACTAATTACCTCAGAGTATAAGGGTAAGTCTACAGGCAGGAAAAGACAAATTACTTAATACTTGTTACCTAAGAAACTCTGAAGTTTCATTCAATAACACAAAAAAGCAAGGGATGTTTCAAAGACAAAAGCAAATACATAACCATTCATTCATTCACTCAGAAGGTAATAATTGAGCAGTTGTCATAGGCCTAGTAAAAAGCACAATAAGATTACCACTAATCACAGGCAATTTAGTAGAGAACATACACATATCTAGTAATTATGAGGAAAAATAACAAATCAAAAATAAAACTTATTTGTTGATTGTTATAATAGCAGAGAAGAAAACATATACTATAGTTAGAGTAAAGGAAAATAAGAAAAAAGATGATATTCAAATAGGAAGGTATCAAAAAAGTACAGGCTTGTCTTCTAATCAGTTTACTATGTTCAATATAGACTATCAAGTGTATTATCTTAAGCAAGCAAGAGGTTTTCCACGAATCCAAATTTAAACTAAACAATCTCTTAACCCCCAAAAGAGAGTGAAAGGTAATTCCAATTTGCAGCTTCTAGGTTATTTTGTTTTGCATTTTTCACTTTGTAAAAACAAACATAGTAGGAAACAAAATTAACCTTCATTTAATCTGAAGCTTTCACTATTTAGGTGAAGAGGGTATGCTACTGTGAATATGATGCTCTAGTAGGTTATAGACATCTAATCACAATGCATAAATTATTTTCATGGATATAACACAACTGGCCGGGGCAAAATTCACTAATAAGCTGATTTCTGAATAACTCTTAGGTTCCAGCAGTCTCTGTTCACACAAGGTTTACAGGATCAAACAATTAATAGTCATAACAACGGGACTAGGTCATCCATCATTTCAGAGAGCTATACATAATGTGAAAATTTTAAAAATTAGCGTTCTCATTATGAAATGAATAAATGCATAAATATGGCATTTATTTCTCTTTTTTGATGGGTATTTAACCATTTTAAGTAACCCTAACCAGTAAAATAAAAAAAATAATTATTTAAATTTTATTTTATTTTTATTTATTTTTCTATTTTTTAACACCTTTATTGGAGTATAATTGCTTTACATTGTTGTGTTAGTTTCTGCTGTATAACAAAGTGAATAAGCCGTACGTATGCATATATCCCCATATCCCCTCTCTCTTGCGTCTCCCTCCCACCCACCATATCCCACCCCTCTAGGTGGTCACAAAGCACTGAGCTCATCTCCCTGTGCTGTGCAGCTGCTTCCCACTAGCTATCTATTTTAAATTTGGTAGTGTATATATGTCCATGACACTCTCTCACTTTGTCCCAGCTTACCCTTCCCCCTCCCCGTGTTCTTAAGTCCATTCTCTACGTTTATGTCGTTATTACTGTCCTGCCCCTAGGTTCTTCAGAACCACTTATTTTTTTGTTTTAAATTCCATATATATGGGTTAGCATACGGTATTTGTTTTTCTTTTTCTGACTTATTTCACTCTGTATGGGAGATTCGAGGTCCATCCACCTCACTACAAATAATGCAATTTTGATTCCTTTTATGGATGAGTAAATTTCCATTGTATATATGGGCCACTTCTTCTTTATCCATTCATCTGTCAATGGACACTTAGGTTGCTTCCTTGTGTTTGTTATTGTAAATAGTGCTGCAATGAACATTGTGGCACATGACTCTTTTTGAGTTATGGTTTTCTCAGGGTATATGCCAGGTAGTGGGATTGCTGCATCACATAATAGTTCTGTTACTAGTTTTTTAAGGAACCTCCATACTGTTCTCCATAGTGACTGTATCAATTTACATTCCCACCAACAGTGCAAGGGGGTTCCCTTTTCTCCACACCTTCTCCAGCATTTATTGTTTGTCGATTTTTTGATGATGGCCATTCTGACTGGTGTGAGGTGATACCTCATTGTAGACTTGATTTGCATTTCTCTAATGATTAGTGATGTCTAGCATCCTTTCATGTGTTTGTTGGTAATCTTTATATCTTCTTTGAAGAAATGTCTATTTAGGTCTTTTGCCCATTTTTGGATTGGGTTGTTTGTTTTTCTGATATTGAGCTTCATGAGCTGCTTGTATATTCTGGAGATTAATCCTGTGCCGGTTGCTTCGGGTGCAAATATTTTCTCCCAATCTGAGGGTTGTCTTTTCATCTTGTTTATGGTTACCTTTGCTGTGCAAAAGCTTTTAAGTTTCATTAGGTCCCATTTGTTTATTTTTTGTATTTCCATTTCTCTAGGAGGTGGGTAAAAATGAATCTTGCTGTGATTGATGTCATAGAGTGTTCTGCCTATGTTTTCCTCTAAGAGTTTTATAGCGTCTGGCCTTACATTTAGGTCTTTAATCCATTTTGGGTTTACTTTTGTGTATGGTGTTAGGGAGTATTCTAATTCCATTCTTTTACATGTAGCTGTCCAGTTTTCCCAACAACACTTATTGAAGAGACTGTCTTCTCCATTGTATATTCTTGCCTCCTTTGTCAAAGATAAGGTGACCATATGTGCATGGTTTATCTCTGGGCTTTCTATCCTGTTCCATTGATCTATATTTCTGTTTTTGGGCCAGTACCATACTCTCTTGATTACTGTAGCTTTGTAGTATAGTCTGAAGTCAGGGAGCCTCATTCCTCCAGCTCCATTTTTCTTTCTCAAGATTGCTTTGGCTATTCGGGGTCTTATGTGTTTCCATACAAATTGTGAAAAGTTTTGTTCTAGTTCTGTGAAAAATGACATTGGTAGTTTGATATGTATTTCACTGAATCTGTAGATTGCTTTGGGTAGTATAGCTATTTTCACAATGTTGATTCTTCCAATCCAAGAACATAGTATATCTCTCCATCTGTTTGTATCATGTTTAATTTCTTTCATCAGTGTC
This sequence comes from Balaenoptera ricei, assembly GCF_028023285.1. Lineage (NCBI taxonomy): Eukaryota > Metazoa > Chordata > Mammalia > Artiodactyla > Balaenopteridae > Balaenoptera > Balaenoptera ricei. The sequence continues at coordinate 52,571,566 of NC_082655.1, forward strand.
TTATAATTTTCTGCATACAGGTCTTTTGTCTCCTTAGGTAGGTTTATTCTTGGTATTTTATTATTTTTGTTGCAGTGGTAAATGGGAGTGTTTCCTTAATTTCTCTTTCAGATTTTCATCATTAGTGTATAGGAATGCAAGAGATTTCTGTGCATTAATTTTGTATCCTGTTATTTTACCAAATTCATTGATTAGCTCTAGTAGCTTTCTGGTAGCATCTTTAGGATTCTCTATGTATAGTATCATGTCATCTGCAAACATTCACAGTTTTACTTCTTCTTTCCTGATTTGGATTACTTTTATTTCTTTTTCTTCTCTGATTTCTGTGGCTAAAACTTCCAAAACTATATTGAATAATTGTGGTGTGAGTGGGTAACATTGTCTTGTTCCTGAACTTAGTGGAAATGGTTTCCATTTTTCACCATTGAGAACCATGTTGACTGTGGGTTTGTCATATATGGCCTTTATTATGTTGAGGTAAGTTCTCTTTATGCCTACTTTCTGGAGGGTTTTTATCATAAATGGGTGTTGAATTTTGTCGAAAGCTTTTTCTGCCTCTATTGAGATGATCATATGGTATTTATCATTCAGTTTGTTAATATGGTGTATCACATTGATTGATTTGCATATACTGAAGAATCCTTGCATTCCTGGGATAAACCCCACTTGATCATGGTGTATGATCCTTTTAATGTGCTGTTGGATTCTGTTTGCTAGTATTTTGTTGAGGATTTTTTATCTACATTCATCAGTGATATTGGCCTGTAGTATTCTTTTTTTGTGACATCTTTGTCTGGTTTTGGTATCAGGGTGATGGTGGCCTTGTAGAATGAATTTGGGAGTCTTCCTTCCTCTGTTATATATTGGAAGAGTTTGAGAAGGATAGGTGTTAGCTCTTCTGTAAATATTTGATAGAATTCACCTGTGAAGCCATCTGGTCTTGGGTTTTTGTTTGTTGGAATATTTTTAATCACAGTTTAAATTTCAATGCTTGTGATTGGTCTGTTTATATTTTCTATTTTTTCCTGGTTCAGTCTTGGAAGGTTGTGCTTTGTTAATAATTTGTCCATTTCTTCCAGGTTTTCCGTTTTATTGGCATAGAGTTGCTTGTAGTAATCTCTCATGATCTTTTGTACTTCTGCTGTGTCAGTTGTTACTTCTTTTTCGTTTCTAATTCTATTGATTTGTCTCTTCTCTCTTTTTTTCTTGATGAGTCTGGCTAGTGATTTATCAATTTTGTTTATTTTCTCAGACAACCAGCTTTTAGTTTTGTTGATCTTTGCTATCATTTCCATCATTTCTTTTTCAATTATTTCTGATCTGATTTTTATGATTACTTTCCTTCTGCTAACTTCAGGGTTTTTTTTTTTTTCTTCTTCTTTCTCTAATTGCTTTAGGTGCAAGGTTAGGTTGTTTATTTCAGATGTTTCTTGTTTCTTGAGGTAGGATTTTATTGCTATAAACTTCCCTCTTAGAATTGCTTTTGCTGCATCCCATAGGTTTTGAGTCATCGTGTTTTCATTGTCATTTGTCTCGAGGTATTCATTTCCTCTTTAATTTCTTCAGTGATCTCTTGGTTATTTAGTAGTGTATTGTTTAGCCTCCATGTGTTTGTATGTTTTACAGTTTTTTTTTTCCTGTAATTGATGTCTAGTCTCATAATATTGTGGTGAGAAAAGATACTTGATACAATTTCAATTTTCTTAAATTTACCAAGGTTTGATTTGTGTCCCAAGGTATGATTTATCCTGGAGAATGTTCCATGAGCACTTGGGAAGAAAGTGTATTCTGTTGTTTTTGGATGGAATGTCCTATAAAAATCAATTAAGTCCATCTTGTTTAATATGTCATTTAAGCTTGTGTTTCCTTATTTATTTTCATTTTGGCTGATCTGTCCATTGGTGACAGTGTGGTGTTACGTCCCCTACTATAATTGTGTTACAGTCAATTTCCCCTTTTATGCCTGTTAGCATTTGCCCTATGTATTGAGGTGCTTCTTTTGGGGGTGCATAAATATGTAAAATTGTTATATCTTCTTCCTGGATTAATCTCGTCATCATTATGTAGTGTCCTTTGTCTCTTGTAATAGTCTTTATTTTAAAGTCTATTTTTTCTGATATGAGGATTGCTACTACAGCTTTCTTTTGATTTCCATTTGCATGGAATAACTTTTCCCCTCCTGTCACTTTCAGTCTGCATGTGTCCTTAGGTCTGAAGTGGGTGTCTTGTAGACAGCATATACATGGGTGTTGATTTTGTATCCATTCAGCCAGTCTATATCTTTTGGTTAAAGCATTTAATCCATTTACATTTAAGGTAATTATCAATATGTATATTCCTATTACAATTTTCTTAATTGTTTTGAGTTTGTTTTTGTAGGTCTATTCCTTCTCTTGTGTCCTGCCTAGAGAAGTTCCTTTAGAATTTGTTGTAAAGCTGGTTTGTCAGTGCCAAACTCTCTTAGGTTTTGCTTGTCTGTAAAGGTTTTAATTTCTCCTTCAAATCTGGATGAGATCCTTGCTGGGTTGAGTAATCTTGGTTGTAGATTTTTCCCTTTTGTCACTTTAAATATGTCCTGCCACTCCCTTCTGGCTTGCAGAGTTTCTGCTGAAAGATCAGCTGTTAACATTATGGGGATTCCCTTTGTGTTATTTGTTGCTTTTCCCTTGCTGCTTTCAGTATTTTTTCTTTGTATTTAATTTTTGATAGTTTGATTAACGTGTCTTGGCGTGTTTCTCCTTGGATTTATCCTGTATGGGACTCTCTGTACTTCCTGGACTTGATAGACTCTTTCCTTTCCTAATGGAGGTAAGTTTTCAACTACAATCTCTTCAAATGTTTTCTCAGTCCCTTTCGTTTTCTCTTTTTCTTCTGGGACCCTTATAATTCGAATGTTGGTGCATTTAATGTTGTCCCAAACGTCTCTGAGACTCTCCTCAACTCTTTTCATTCTTTTTTCTTTATTCTGCTCTGTGGTAGTTATTTCCACTATTTTATCTTCCAGGTCACTTATCTATTCTTCTTCCTCAGTTATTCTGCTATGGATTCCTTCTAGAGAATTTTAAATTTCATTTATTGTGTTGTTCATCACTGTTTTTTGCTCTTTAGTTCTTCTAGGTCTTTGTTAAACGTTTCCTGTATTTTCTCCATTCTATTTCCCAGATTTTGGATATTCTTTACTAACATTACCCTGAATCTTTTTCAAGTCGACTGCCTATTTCCTCTTCATTTGTTTGCTCTGGTGGGTTTTTACCTTGCTCCTCTATCTGTTGTGTATTTCTCTGTCTTCTTATTTTGCTTAACTTACCCTGTTTGAGGTCTACTTTTCGCAGGCTGCTGGTTTGTAGTTCCCATTGTTTTTGGTGTCTGACCCCAGTTGGTAAGGTTGGTTTAGTGGCTTGTGTAGGCTTCCTGGTGGAGGGCACTGGTGCCTGTGTTCTGGTAAACGAGGCTGGATCTTGTCTTTCTGGTGCCAGGACTGCATCTGGTGGTGTGTTTTGGGGTGTCTGTGCACTTATTATGATATTAGGCAGCCTCTCTGCTAATGGGTGGTGTTGTTTTCCTATATTGGTAGTTTTTTGGTGTGGGATGTCCAGCACTGGAGCTTGCTGGTCGTTGAGTGCAGCTGGGTCTTAGCATTGAGATGCAGATCTCTGGGGTAGCTGTCACCAATTGATATTACATTGGGCTAGGAGGTCTCTGGTGGTCCAATATCCAACTCAGCTCTCCCACCTCCAAGGCTCTGGTCTGACAGCTGGCTGGAGCACCAACACCCTGTCAGTCTCATGGCTGAGAAGAAAAGGGAGAAAATAAAGAATGAAAGAAATAAATTTATTAAAATAAAAAATTTAAAAAAAAATTTTAAATACTATAAATAAAAGAAGAGAGCAAGCAAACCAATAAACAAATCTACCAATGATATCAAATGCTAAAAGCTAAACTAAGATAAACATAAAAATCAGAAACTAGTCAGTTGCATACAGCAAACCGCACGACTACAGTTGCTCCCAAAGTCCACTGCCTCAATTTGGGATCATTTGTTGTCTATTCAAGTATCCCACAGATGCCGGGTACTTCAAGTTGATTGTGGAGATTTAATCCACTGCTCCTGAGGCTGCACAGAGAAATTTCCCTTTCTCTTCTTTGTTCCCACAGGTCCTGTGGTTCAGCTTTAGATTTGGCCCTGCCTCTTCATGTAGGTCGACCTCTGGAGTCTGTTCTTCGCCCAGACATGAGGGAGTTAAAGGAGTGGCTGATTACTGGGCTCTGGCTCACTGTGGCCTGGGGCAGGGAGGTGTACAGAATGCGGGGTTAGCCTGTAGTGGGAGAGGTCAGTGTGCAACAGCCTGAGGTGTGCCGTGTTTTCTCCTGGGGAAGTTTTCCCTGGATCACAGGACCCTGACAGTTGCTGGCTGCACAGGCTCCCAGGAGGGGAGGTGTGGATAGTGACCTGTGCTCGCACCCAGGCTTCTTGGTGGCTGCAGGAACAGCCTTAGTGTTTCATGCCCGTCTCTGGTGTACTTGCTGATAGCCGTGGCTCACGGCTGTCTCTGGAGCTCGTTTAGGCAGTTCTCTGAATCCCTTCTACTTGCACACCCTGAAACAATGGTCTCTTGCCTCCTAGGCAGTTCCAGACTTTTTCCCAGACTCCCTCTCATTTAGCTGTGGTGCTAACTCCCTTCAGGCTGTGTTCATGCAACCAATCCCAGTCCTCTCCCTGGGATCTACCTCTGAAGCTCAAGCCTCAGCTCCCAGACCGCACCTGCCCTGGCAGGTGAGCCAACAAGCCTCTCAGGCTGGTGAGTGCTGGTTGGCACCGATCCTCTGTGTGGGAATCTCTCCACTTTGCCCTCCGCACCCCTGTGGCTGCACTCTCCTCCACGGCTCTGAAGCTTCAACACCCCACCCACACCCTGTCTCCACCAGTAAAGAGGCTTCCTAGTGTGTGAAAACTTTTCCTCCTTCACCAATCCTTCCCAGAGGTGCAGGTCGCATCCCTATTCTTTTTTCTCTGTTTTTTCTTTTACCCTACCCAGATACATGAGGAGTTTCTTGCCTTTTGGGAAGTCTGAGGTCTTTTGCCAGCATTCAGTAGGTGTTCTGTAGGAGTTGTTCCACGTGTAGATGTATTTTTGATGTATTCATGGGGAGGAAAGTGATCTCCACATCTTATTCCTCTGCTGTCTTGAAGGTCCTCCTAATTTAAATTTTAAAAAGTACTGGAGAAGAAAGAAACATCAAGGAAAGTAACAGGAAAAGGAAGCATTTGCTCTAACACCTGAGAAGAGCTTCACCTAAGAGCGTAAGCTTAATATTTCCAAAGCTTGGGCCCTTCCTACCTGTAGTAACCTTCAGTTCTTCTCATTATAGCAGCACCTTGTAAAGAAGAGAAAAGAAAAGCTAAAAAGTGAATCCACTAGCACCTTATTCTGGGAAGCCTGAGCCTTTAATATCTTTGCTTTTTGAGATTCCTAGCACAATCATCAGTGGACCAGCCCAACCCACAAGATATCCTTTTCCCCTGTAATTAAAGGGAGAGATGAGAAAGGGGGCTTGTCATAGATGTCGCCTTCAGCAAAGCAGAAATTTATGAAAGACACTGTGTAGAAGTTTGTTTTGAAGTGGATCCAGCCATGATTTCAATAGTTATTGCAGGCCTAGTATGTGCTAATATGCCTAGAAAGGGATAGAGATTTTTAAGCAAATGATAATAGGGTTTTAAGGAAGCATTTAAAGAGAAATTAACCTAGTCCTTGGAGTTAGTATAGATCAAATGACATTCAAATTGAGAACAAAAGCAATGGAAATGGTTTCCTATCATAAATATGGTAGAAGAATAATATCTGGGGCTGAGAGGAGAGACAGTGAGAGGTCACTGGACAAAATTTTTTAAAAAGTGAATTACTGGAACTGAAGAAGAAGGCCAGAATGGAATAGACCTAGAACACCTAAGGCACAGATAGGAGAAGAAAATGACTTAAGTTGAATTTGGAAATATAGTCAAGAGGCTTCTAGTCAGTGCTAAGCCCTGGGCTCTTCAGGCTAAGAGTGAAACACTTGACTCTCATTTTTTAGAAGTCACATAAACGTCATAAACTGAACATGGAGAAAAAAGACTGGGGAGGAGGACAAGAGTTACTATAGGGAGACTAACTGGATAACGATTACCATACTTCAGGTAAGAAGCAACCCTCCAAATAGAAGTATGGCAGCAATGGGGTGAAAAGAAATGGATGTATTAAATATGTTGTTTAAATGAAGTTGATGCCCCACATGGCCTAGGACTGCATTAAACATTAATCAAAGCTTTGAGAACCATGGCGCTCTTTACTGAATTTTATGAAGGAATGGCTTGAGAGCTTTGCACACTACTTCTCATGGAAATTTCCTTTAAAATCCCCTGTAGATATGCTCCCTCTCTGTGATGATTAATTTTATGTGTCCATTGGCTAAGCTATGGTACCCAGTTGTTTGGTCAAACAACCATTTAGAAGTTGCTGTGAACATTTGCTTTATTTATTTTTTTTAAATTTTTATTGGAGTATAGTTGCTTTACAATATTGTGTTAGTTTCTACTGTATAGCAAATTGAATCAGCTATACATATAAATATATCCCCTTTTTTGGATTTCCTTCCCATTTAGGTCACCACAGAGCACTGAGTAGAGTTCTCTGTGCTATACAGTAGGTTCTCATTAGTTGTCTATTTTATACATAGTATCAATAGTGTATATATGCCAATCCCAATCTCCCAATTCATTCCACACCCCCTTTCTTCCTTGGTATCCATACATTTGTTCTCTACGTCTCTGTCTCTATTTCTGCTTTGTAAATAAAATTGTCTATACCAATTTTTTTTCAGATTCCACATATATGCGTTAATATACAATTATTTGTTTTTTGCTTTCTGACTTACTTTACTCTGTATGACAGTGTCTAGGTCCATCCACATCTCTACAAATGACTCAATTTCATTCCTTTTTATGGCTGAGTAATATTCCATTGTATATATGTACCACATCTTCTTTATCCATTCCTCTGTTGATAGACATTTAGGTTGTTTCCATGTCCTAGCTATTGCAAAGAGTGTTGCAATGAACATCGGGGTGCATTTGTCTTTTTGAATTATGGTTTTCTCTGGATACATGCCCAGTAGTGGGATTGCTGGGTCACATGGTATTTCTATTTTTAGTTTTTTAAGGACCCTCCATACTGTTATCCATAGTGACTGTATCAATTTACATTCCCACCAGCAGTGCAAGAGGGTTCCCTTTTCTCCACACCCTCTCCAGCATTTATTGTTTGTAGATTTTGTGATGATGGCCATTCTGACTGGTGTGAGGTGATATTTCATTGTGGTTTTGATTTGCATTTCTCTAATAATTAGTGAAGTTAGCATTTTTTCATGTGTTTGTTGGCCATCTGTACGTCTTCTTTGGAGAAATGTCTGTTTAGGTTTCCTGCCCATTTTTGGATTGGGTTGTTTGGTTTTTTTGCTATTGAGCTGCATGAGCTGTTTGTGTATTTTGGAGTTTAATCCTTTGTCAGTTGCTTCGTTTGCAAATATTTTCTCCCATTCTGAAGGCTGTCTTTTCACCTTGTTTATGGTTTTCCTTGCTGTGCAAAAGCTTTTAAGTTTAATTAGATATGATTAACTTTTAGGTCAGTAGACTTTGAATAAAACAGATTACCCTTCATAATGTGATTAGGCCTCATCTAATCAGTTGACAGTATGAAGAAAAAAGACTGAGGTACTTCCTGTAAGAAGGAATTCTGCCTCCAGCTTCCTTATGTGGGACAAGCAAGAACTTCCCTATTATTGGGCATAGATAAAGCCAAAATAGGACTCAAACTGCAACATCAAGTCTCTCCCAGGTCTCTAGTCTTCTAGTCAGATATTGGCCTTGCCAGCTCCCACAGTCACATGAGCCAGTTTCGTAAAAATAAATCCTTATCTCTAAATACATACATCTTATTGGCTCTTCTTCTCTGCAGAATCACGACTAATACACTCTCTTTTCTACCCATGGCAATCGGTTTTTCCTGTCAACATGCTGCTGTCTCCTAGCCATAGAGAGTTTCCATTCACTTCCTTCTGCCAAGTCCCTAACCACTGCCCATGCCAGGCTACTTACTCACTTTCTCCCAGCCAGAAGGGGCCTCAGGCTTTCTATTCCCATCTGCCTTTTACTGCTCACAGGTGGCCAGAAAATTAACAGCTCCACTCATCCTCAACAACAAGCCAAATTCCCCACATATGGGAAGCCCTTTTATTTAATGCATTTCCTATAAGAACTGGCCCTTTTACCAAATTCTGTACAGGAAAGGAGTTGTCAAGAGTTCACAAAGAAAATAATATACAATTTTTTTAACATCTTTAGAAAATAATATACAATTTATCCTAGAAGTCAGAAGGTGAAAATACCATGTTTATTCATACATTAATAATCCTTAGTCCCTGTCGCAGATATTTAGGAGATAAAAGCAAAAGACTCAATGATAAAATCAAAATGGCAGACATGAATGAGGGAGAGAGGAGGAATAGAGGTGACTCCCAGGTTTCTGTCTTATGTAATTGTTAGTGAAAAAAAAATGCACTTCATTTTACTAGGGAAGTAATAGGTTTGAAGTCACAAGACTTTGGAGAGATGAAAAGTTAACTGTTGAGGATGTTGAATATGGGTGGCCATGAAACATCCAACTTTAGAACTGATAGATGCGTCTGGAGGTCAGAAGAGAGGTAATGTCTGGAGATATAAGTCTATGAGATGATGACTTATAGACTCTTATCTAAGTCATTGGTGGTCTAGGAAAAATGAATAGAGTAAGAAAAAACCAATAAGCTCTAAAAAATTCCAAAATTTAGTAGTCATGTACAGGAAGAGGAGCCAGCACAAGAGATAAAAGTGAACAACCAAATAGGTGAGAGGGAGGGGAATATTATTTTATACATATATTCTGTTATAGAATATATATATATATATATATATTATATTATAGAATCAATTGCAAATAACTATGTTACCCTAAAAGCACCTCAGCTGTTAATGCAGTAGAATATTGGAAACTGATGTATTCTGATGAGTTAATATAGTTCCAATCACTTCCTCATTTTTGACAGATGTTGGTGAACACAGCATTGCCATCAGTCAACCATCTTAGAAGGTTATTAACTTCCGCACAAGGCAGTTATTCACAACAAATTAACATTCTCCAGAGGGCATATTAGAGAATGACAGAAAGGAAATAATCTTATTTCAAGCTATCTTTTAAAACATGTCCTGTCTTGCACAGTCTCAAATCACTGCTTGCTTATCTTTTGTGAATTACTAATCCCCCTCGCTCACAAACTACACACTGTTTAAACTGTAATTAAATGAAATAAAAAATTTACATTCCTTGAAAGTGTGTACCAGAAGAACTATGTGATTAAAAATTAAAATATTATAAAGGAGTATTCACTTTGCATTTGTATTTCTGAAAAAAACAATAAAATAGAAGAATGGGACAAATTAAAAACAAAGAAATATGTCCAACCAGAATTTCCTATTTATATCTGTAAATTAAGACTATCTGAATAACCAATCTGAGGATTTGATTAGCTATATTATCAAAATATACACATTACTAAACATTACTAAGAAAAGACATTTGTATGAACAAGTGACATTTTCAATACTATCAAAGTCTAATACTATACAAATATTTTTAAATAGAAGGAAAGAAAAAACAATCCTTTGGGAAAAAGCAAGAGTAAATTGTAACTCCAAACCCATTTTCTCACCCCTCACCTATCCTCAAATTTTGCAATATTATCTCAGCCCTATGACTCTATAAAACTGATCTTTACAGAAAGATGGGTTTTCAGTTACCAAATTCAATAGCTGCTTTCAGTCTTCATTCTTCCAACTTTCCGTAAATTAACTGACACTTTTTTTTTCTCAAATATATTCCTTAATCCTTGACAAATTCAGATATACCTTCAGTAAGTCACTCTGTCCTGTCAATTTCTATAGGCTAATTTTACTTAACCTCTTCTTTCCATTGCCCACTGCCAGAACTGAACTTAATGTCTCTGGTTAGGAATATGCAATAATATCATTCGATTTTTTTCCATGTCCCCCTGTCCCATCTCTTCACACACATACACACACATGCACACACATTTGAGTCTATCCAATACGGTTGGAAAATAATATTTTTTATTTGTACTTAGATACTTTGACCATGTGACTCTCAAGATCATACTTTTAGTGACACTGACTATAGAATCAAGTCTATAGTCTGCCTAATACTATTCACAGCACTATTAGATCTAGTTCCACCTGCTTTTTCATCTGTGATTCCATCTACTTCACTTCATAGATCCATCTTTCCCATAATGAAGACTCCCTGCCATTCCCTGAAAATTCTATGATCCTTCCTGATTTCATGCTTTGATGCTTCTTCTGTCCAATTTATACTAAGCCTTTTTAAAGCTTAACTCAACTACTTTCTTCTATATAGAGTCTTCCCTAAATCTCTTCCATCAAAATCATATCTTCTCCTGTGTTCACTAGTTACTATATGTTACTCATGTAGCCCATATCACATTTAGCTATATATATTTACTTATGTTCATGCCATATTTCTTTTACAAGATTGTCAGCTTTGTTAAGATAGAAATTCATTTTTGGTCATATTTCTGTCCACCAAAATACTTAGAACAATATAAGTGCTTAATTATTTTTGTTATATTACATTAAAATTTTCAATTTATTTTCAAGAGTACTTGGCTTATAGACTTATCTTTTTTTTAAAATACACTTTACCTTTAATATAAAGAGATGGGGTTGATGAAGACATTTTATAACAAAATGCTAGTAAAACCAGTGTCAAATTTACTCCTCCTCAATAATTTTTTTAATATTTATTTTATTTTATTTATTTATTTTTTATTTCTTTGGCTGCATTGGGTCTTAGTTGCAGCACGCGTGATCTTCGTTGAGGCATGCTGGATTTTTCATTGCTGGGCACGAGCTCTTCATTGTGGCACGTGGGCTTTGCTCTAGTTGTGGCATGCGGGTTTTCTCTTCTCTAGTTGTGGTGTGAGGGCTCCAGAGTGCATGCGCTCTGTAGTTTGTGGCACATGGGCTATCTAGTTGACGCGTGTGAGCTCAGTAGTTGTGGCGCTTAGGCTTAGTTACCCCATGGCATGTGGGATCTTAGTTCCCTGACCAGGGATTGAACCCACATCCCTGGATTGGAAGGTGGAGTCTTTACTACTGGACCACCAGGGAAGTCTCCTCCTTAATAAATTTAATCATACATCTACTGCTACTTTTAACATATAAATTATTTCCTTCAAGTGTGATTTAAATTTTTCTCAATTAAATACTATTATAAGTTAATTTAGCCTGATTTTTAAAAGCAAGCACTACTAAAAAGAGTCATAAGTATGAATGGCACAGTACAGAAGAAGTGGTAAATTCAACAATAATTTATAAAATGATTTATAAAAATCACAAGTGCTCTTTTCAGATTATCATGACAGACATAGGCCATATGAATATACAAAACATCCTATTGTCCTCAGTCAGGCACAATATAACTAAGACTACTTAGTTTTGCTATAAAAAGAGCATTTTATTGGGCATTTCATGCCAAAGGGGCCAACTGAGTTACAACAACCTATCATTAGCAGTGCATTAACCTCTAACATTACTTAATATTCATAAATGTTAATAGGTAGTGGTGTCAAAGGTGAAACATTTGAAAAATGTCTTTGAAACAGAGGGGGAAAAACTAATATGCTTTTTAATCTGAAAGTTACATTCATAAGCAGGGATACATACAACCTGGCCTTTGGAAAGGAGGATGGAACTGTTGCAATCAATTTATCACTTGAAAAAAACCATTATATAGTGACAAATGACTTTGTGTGCACATAATGTGATACAAACATTTTCTGTTTCAGAATAAATATGAGGTAATGAAAAGAGCTCAAAGCCAAAGAATTGTATTCTCTCCCAGGCTTCACCACCTGCTGCCTACATGACCTCTGTCAAATCATTTAGCATCTCTGGTCTTTGTTACCTCATCTGTAAAATGAGAAAGGTGAACTCAATGATCTCTCACATAATTCTAAGCTCTAAAATCCTGACTCTCAGGAATATATTTCAATAGAAGAATTTCCAAAATTTGTCTCTTATGATAGTCCCTCAACAACGTGCTTACCGATATTTTGCCACATATTGTCATATTTTGCTCTATTTTTTAAGGTAGATAGTGAATTTTCTCCATGCACTCTAAATCTCCAAAGTGTCCAGTTTGGTACTTTATACCCACTTGGCACTCAAAAATTATGTAGAGTGGATACTAAGAAGTGTTCTACTAGCAAGCAGTTTTCTGCCTCCCAAGTATTCCTGATATTCATTCAAATAAATGGCACTTCTGGGAAAGAATTCTGTGATTTAGACAAATCCAGGAAGCATATTACATCGCTTTGGGGACAGTCATTGGTTAGGGGTAGGCATGTGACCAAACCTGAATTGAACAGAATGACTCTTGAGTTTTTGCCTTGAATGCTGGGCCCTCTTCCTTCCTTTGACAGTGTCATATCTAAATGTAAGGTCTGAATAGCTTGGCTGGACAAAGGATAAGCTGACACTCAAAGGAAGGCCAAGGGGAGCAATTGCAGAGGAATGTCACTGGAGCACTGTTAAACATTATGAGCCTCTTGTTCAATTGGTGCATAAAATTCTTACTGCCTCTGGATTTTTGGTTTTATGAGAAAGCTCATTTATTTTTCAGTTTAAGGTGGTTTAAGTTGAATTTTCTTTTACTTGCAACAGAAGTATTCAAACGCAGGTAATTAATGAACATTAAAAGGATCCGATTAGTAACACCTCATGGAACTCTCAAATACTGACTATATGACATATGTTATTAAACTATTTTGTTTTGTTTTATGGTTTAACATCAATTCTATAATTTGTACTTTCAGCAAATATAATCTCATAATTTAAGGAGTTCTTTCATTTTTCATAAAACCATTTTGAAAATAAATAATGCTTTGGCCTTAAAAGCAGGCTTATAATATTTGTATTGCTCAAGGGACAATATTTGAAAATAGTAATATCTGAAAATCTGAATATAATAATCATTGCTTCAGAAATATCTCCATATTCTTGTTAAAAAAAATTATTTTCTCTACCTATATACCTTATTTTTCTACTTTTCAAAATCCTATTTGAATTCTGCTCAGCATATATAAAACCAGAAAGAATGTCTCTCTCTTGCTCTAACAATCAGAAAAAGCCAAACAATCTATAAAAGTATATTTTTTAATAAATTAGAGAGCTGAGGTTGCAGGACAAAAAACACACCTAAAATCTAAGGAAAGCCAACTGTGTCAAAGGAGATAAACACATAAGTGAGGCAGAGGATGAGAGAAAGAAGAAGCACTGGGTGCTATACTGATAAGAAAAATCATTTAAAATATTCTAAAAGGATGTGAGTGAGGACTATGGTGGGATTATAAAACCATTAAGAGCTTCAGACTCAAGGACAGTTCACATTCACTTGCCGACTCTTCACTGATCTCACCAGGACCTTGGGAAAGATTCTAGTGGCAGCACAGAATAAAGAAACTGAGGGTAACCATACAGACTACGGGTAACCATAGCAATAAAAACTCCAAATGCAGCTCAATCTTCCATTCCAAAAACTGAACAAAGAAAAAAGTGAGCCCTACTTCCAGCATAAATACTATTTACTCTCCATCTTACATAAATGAGAGCATACCAAGTACAAATTTTGAGAAACACGAAGTAGCAAGGAAAAGCAAAACACTGGTAGAAGACAGAGAAATCAAATGGACCAGACCCATATACGATCCATATGATTAACAAGGTGATGATTGAAATAAAAAGCATGGTACAGATAAGAAGAACACTTTCAACTGAGTCACTGGAAACTCATAATAGCTGAGGAAATAATTAATGAACTTGATGACAGGTCAATGAAATTACTCAAACTAACACCCAAAGAGAAAAAAAGATTTTAAAAAATTCAGAATAGAATATCCAGGAGTTGTGGAAGAATTCCAAAAGGTGAAGAGAAAGAGAATGGGGCATAAAAAATACTTAAAGAGGTAATGATTGACAAGTCTTCAAAAATAATGAAAGCCATCAAAATACAGATTTAAGAGGCTTCAGAAAACACCCCACAAGATAATTTTTTAAAGATACCTAACACATTGTAGTCAAACAGTGGAAAATTTTTTGAAAAGTAAAAATCTAAAAATTGGCCAGAGAAAAATAGCACATCCCATACAAAAATTGTAATCATTTCAATTTCAAATTATGCAAACCAGAAGACAGCAGGATAACATAAATAAAATGTACAATAAAAAAAAAAAGATTAACTCAGAATTCTATATCAATGAGAACATCTCTCAAAACGAAGGAGAAACAAAGGTAAAATAAACATATGTGGGGACAAACAAAGGCTGAAATAATTTATTATCAGCAGTCCTGTGCTACCAGAAATATTAACTCAGTTTCTTCCAGTAGAAGTATCATAATACCAAACAGAAATTTGGATCTACATAAGCAAATGAAGGGTTCTGAAAATAACAAATATAAAGATAAATATAAAAAATTTTGTTAATTGCTTTAAAAGACACTTTCATTATCTAAAGCAAAATAGTATCAATGTATTGTGGATTTTGAAACATATAAGATATAGGATATGAAAATAGAAGCATAAAGAATTATATGGAAATGGAAATATGCTGTTGTAATACTTTAACACCACATGAAGTGGTATAAATAATATTTAAAGGCAGATTGTGACAAATTAAGATTGTGCATTGTCAACCCTAGGGGACCACTAAAAAGTTTTTAAAAGATCTATGATTGATAAACCTATAGGGGAAGTAAAATGGAATCATTTAAAAAATTGAATCCAAAAGAAAATTCTAAATGTGAAAAAAGAAAAAAAGAACAGATGGAACATGTAGAAAACAAGTAGAAAATTGGTAGGTTTATTCTAACTACAACGATACTTAAGTGAAACATAAATGGTCTATACACCTGAATTAAAATATAGAGATTGAATTAAACACACACACACGTAGAATTCAGGTATATGCAGTATACAAGAAACCCACTTTAAATAAAAAGACATAAATAATTTAATAGTAAAATGAAGGGGGAAAATATACCATTCAAACATTAATCAAAAGCAAGTTACAGAGGTTATGTTAAAGCACACAAAGTAAATAACAAAATAAGGAATATTACCAGGGTTAAGAGGAATATTGCAGGATTATAAAGGGATCAAGATTTCATTAATATGCTAAATGTGTATTCCCCTAATAGCAAAATTTTAAAGTACATGGGGAAAAAAAATTAGAGAAGACATTGCATACCTGAATAACATTATCAAACTACTTGAACCAATTTACATTTATAGAATAATCCATCCAATAACAACATAATGCACATGGTATGTTAACTAAGATAAACTATAATTTAAGTAATAAAGCAAACCTAAATTAGAAATCAAACTGAAAACATATAAGGGAATTAGATTAGAAATAAATAACAGAAAGATATTTGGAAAACCCCAAATATTTTGAAACTAAGCAATACAGTTCTAAATAACCTGAGTCAAGAAGAATCAGTAGGAAAAATGAGAAAATATTTTAAATTAAATAAAAATGATAACATAACATATCAGAAATTATAGGATGCAACTAAAGCAGTGTTTAGAGAAAACTAGAGCAATAAATGCTTATTCAAAAAACAAGGATAGACTCCCTCTTGCGAGAGCACCAGAATCACAACTGGCTGCTGGACAATCATTGACAGGAAGACCCTGGACTTCACCAAGGAGGATACCCCACGTCCAAGGACAGAGGAGAAGCCACAGTGAGACGGTAGGAGGGGCACAATCAGAGTAAAATCAAATCCCATAACTGCTGGGTGGGTGACTCACAGACTGGCGAACACTTATACCACAGAAGTCCACCCATGGGAGTTAAGGTTCTGAGCCCCACGTCAGGCTTCCCAACCTGGGGGTCCGGCAACGGGAGGAGGAATTCCTAGAGAATCAGACTTTGAAGCCTAGTGGGAATTGATTGCAAGAGCTTGACAGGACTGGGGGAAACAGAGACCCCACTCTTGGAGGGCACACACAAAGTAATGTGTGCATCGGGACCCAGGGGAAGGAGCAGTGACCCTGGGGGAGACTGAACCAGACCTACCTGCTGGTGTTGGGGGGTCTCCTGCAGAGGCGGGTGGTGGCTCTGTTTCACCATGGGGATAAGGACACTGGCAGCAGAGGTTCTGGGAAGTTCTCCTTGGTGTGAGCCCTCCCCGAGTCTGCCATTAACGCCACCAAAGAGCACGGCTAGGCTCCAGTGTTGGGTTGCCTCAGGCAAAACAACCAACAGGGAGGGAACCCAGCCCCACCCATCAACAGTCAAGTGGATTAAGGTTTTACTGAGCTCTGACCGCCACAGCAACAGGGAGGGAACCCAGCCCCACCCATCAACAGTCAAGTGGATTAAGGTTTTACTGAGCTCTGACCGCCACAGCAACAGTCAGCTCTACCCACCACCAGAGTCTCCCATCAAGCCTCTTAGATAGCCTCAACCACCAGAGGGCAGACAGCAGAAGCAAGAAAAACTACAATCCTGCAGCCTGTGGACCAAAAACCACAGTTACAGAAAGATAGAGAAGATGAAAAGGCAGAGGGCTATGTACCAGATGAAGGAACAAGAAAAAACTCCAGAAAAACAACTATATGAAGTGGAGATAGGCAACCTTCCAGAAAAAGAATTCAGAATAATGATAGTGAAGATGATCCAGGACCTCGGAATAAGAATAGAGGCAAAGATTGAGAAGATGCAAGAAATGATTAACAAAGACCTAGAAGAATTAAAGAACAAACAAACAGAGATGACCAATACAATAACTGAAATGAAAACTACACTAGAAGAAATCAATAGCAGAATAACTGAGGCAGAAGAACGGATAAGTGACCTGGAAGACAGAATGGTGGAATTCACTGCTGCGGAACAGACTAAAGAAAAAAGAATGAAAAGAAATGAAGACAGCCTAAGAGACCTCTGGGACAACATTAAACGCAACAACATTCGCATTATAGGGGTCCCAGAAGGAGAAGAGAGAGAGAAAGGACCAGAGAAAATATTTGAAGAGATTATAGTCGAAAACTTCCCTAACATGGGAAAGGAAATAGCCACCCAAGTCCAGGAAGCGCAGAGAGTCCCATACAGGATAAACCCAAGGAGAAACACGCCGAGACACATAGTAATCAAAGTGGCAAAAATTAAAGACAAAGAAAAATTATTGAAAGCAGCAAGGGAAAAATGACAAATAACATACAAGGGAACTCCCATAAGGTTAACAGCTGATTTCTCAGCAGAAACTCTGCAAGCCAGAAGGGAGTGGCGTGATATACTTAAAATGATGAAAGGGAAGAACCTACAACCAAGATTACTCTACCCAGCAAGGATCTCATTTAGATTTGATGGAGAAATCAAAAGCTTTACAGACAAGCAAAAGCTAGGAGAATTCAGCACCACCAAACCAGCTCTACAACAAATGCTAAAGGAACTTCTCTAAGTGGGAAACACAAGAGAAGAAAAGGACCTACAAAAACAAACCCAAAACAATTAAGAAAATGGTCATAGGAACATACATATCGATAATTACCTTAAACGTGAATGGATTAAATGCCCCAACCAAAAGACATAGACTGGCTGAATGGATACAAAAGCAAGACCCACATATATGCTGTCTACAAGAGACCCACTTTAGACCTAGGGACACATACAGACTGAAAGTGAGGGGATGGAAAAAGATATTCCATGCAAATGGAAAGCAAAAGAAAGCTGGAATAGCAATTCTCATATCAGATAAAATAGACTTTAAAATAAAGAATGTTGAGGTAGGGGCAAGATGGCGGAAGAGTAAGACGCGGAGATCACCTTCCTTCCCACAGATACAGTAGAAATACATCTACACATGGAACTGCTCCTACAGAACACCCACTGAACGCTGGCAGAAGACGTCAGACCTCCCAAAAGGCAAGAAAATCACCACGTACTTGGGGAACGGATGCGCTCAGGCGACGTACATGCAGAGGCAGGTCCAAATACAAAGCTGAACGCTGGGAGCTGTACGAACAAAGAAGAGAAAGGGAAATCTCTCCCAGCAGCCTCAGAAGCAGCGGATTAAAGCTCCACAAACAACTTGATGTGCCTGCATCTGTTGAATACCTAAATAGACAACGAATCATCCCAAATTCAAAAGGTGGACTTTAGGAGCAAGATATATTAATTTCCCCTTTTCCTTTTTTTGTGAGTGTATATGTGTATGCTTCTGGGTGAGATTTTGTCTGTATAGCTTTGCTTTCACCATCAGTCCTAGGGTTAGGTCCGTCCATTTTTTTCTTTTTTTACTTAAAAAAAAATTTTTTTTCCTAATATATGTTTTCTTAATAATTTTTTCCGTATTTTCTATTTTTAGAAATTAAAAAACTTTTTAATAAATTTTTTCATATTTTTTATTTTAAAAAATTAAAATTTTTTTAATAAATTTTTTTCTTAAAAATTTTTTTCTTATTTTTTGCTATAAAAAATTAATAAATGTATTTTTAAAAAATTAAAAAAAATTTTTTTTGAATACATTAACTCAATAATTTTTTTTCTTATTTTTTATTATAATAGCTTTATTTTATTTTATTTTATCGTCTTTCTCTCTTTCTATTTTTTTCTCCCTTATATTCTGAGCTGTGTGGATGAAAGGCTCTTGGTGCTCCAGCCAGGCATCAGGGCTGTGCCTCTGAGGTGGGAGAGCCAACTTCAGGACACTGGTCCACAGGAGACCTACCAGCTCCACGTAATACCAAATGGCAAAAATCTCTCAGAGATCTCCATCTCAACATCAAGACCCAGCATCACTCAATGACCAGCAAGCTACAGTGCTGAACACCCTATGCCAAACAACTAGCAAGACAGGAACACAGCCCCATCCATTAGCAGAGAGGCTGCCTAAAATCATAAGGCCACAGACACCCCAAAACACACCACCAGACGTGGACGTGCCCACCAGAAAGACAAGATTCAACCTCATCCACCAGAACACAGGCAATAGTCCCCTCCACCAGGAAGCCTACACAACCCACTGAACCAACCTTACCCACTGGGGACAGATACCAAAAACAATGGGAACTACGAACCTGCAGCCTGTGAAAAGGAGACACCAAACACAGTAAGATAAGCAAAATGAGACGACAGAAAAACACACAGCAGATGAAGGAGCAGGGTCAAAACACACCAGACCTAACAAATGAAGAGGAAATAGGTAGTCTACCTGAAAAAGAATTCAGAATAATGATAGTAAGGATGATCCAAAATCTTGGAAATAGAATAGACAAAATGCAAGAAACATTTAACAAGGACGTAGAAGAACTAAAGAGGAACCAAGCAATGATGAAAAACACAATAAATGAAATTAAAAATACTCTAGAGGGGATCAATAGCAGAATAACTGAGGCAGAAGAAAGGATAAGTGACCTGGAAGATAAAATGGTGGAAATAACTACTGCAGAGCAGGATAAAGAAAAAAGAATGAAAAGAACTGAAGACAGTCTCAGAGACCTCTGGGACAAATATTAAACGCACCAACATTCGAATTATAGGGGTCCCAGAAGAAGAAGAGAAAAAGAAAGGGACTGAGAAAATATTTGAAGAGATTATAGTTGAAAACTTCCCTAATATGGGAAAGGAAATAGTTAATCAAGTCCAGGAAGCACAGAGAGTCCCATACAGGATAAACACAAGGAGAAACACGCCAAGACACATATTAATCAAACTGTCAAAAATTAAATATAAAGAAAACATATTAAAAGCAGCAAGGGAAAAACAACAAATAACACACAAGGGAATCCCCATAAGGTTAACATCTGATCTTTCAGCAGAAACTCTGCAAGCCAGAAGGGAGTGGCAGGATATACTTAAAGTGATGAAGGAGAAAAACCTACAACCAAGATTACTCTACCCAGCAAGGATCTCATTCAGATGTGATGGAGAAATTAAAACCTTTACAGACAAGCAAAAGCTGAGAGAGTTCAGCACCACCAAACCAGCTTTACAACAAATGCTAAAGGAACTTCTCTAGGCAAGAAACACAAGAGAAGGAAAACACCTACAATAACAAACCCAAAACATTTAAGAAAATGGGAATAAGAACATACATATCGATAATTACCTTGAATGTAAATGGATTAAATGCTCCCACCAAAAGACACAGACTGGCTGAATGGATACAAAAACAAGACCCATATATATGCTGTCTACAAGAGACCCACTTCAGACCTAGAGACACATACAGACTGAAAGTGAGGGGATGGAAAAAGATATTCCATGCAAATGGAAATCAAAAGAAAGCTGGAGTAGCAATTCTCATATCAGACAAAATAGAATTTTAAATAAAGAATATTATAAGAGACAAAGAAGGACACTATATAATGATCAAGGGATCGATCCAAGAGGAAGGTATAACAATTGTAAATATTTATGCACCCAACATAGGAGCACCTCAATACATAAGGCAAATACTAACAGCCATAAAAGGGGAAATCGACAGCAACACAATCATAGTAGGGGACATTAACACCCCACTTTCACCAATGGACAGATCATCCAAAATGAAAATAAATAAGGAAACACAAGCTTTAAATGATACATTAAACAAGAAGGACTTAATTGATATTTATAGGACATTCCACCCAAAAATAACAGAATACACATTTTTCTCAAGTGCGCATGGAACATTCTCCAGGATAGATCATATCTTGGGTCACAAATCAAACCTTGGTAAATTTAAGAAAATTGAAATCGTATCAAGTATCTTTTCCGACCACAACGCTATGAGACTAGATATCAATTACAGGAAAAGATGTGTAAAAAATACAAACACATGGAGGCCACACAATACAGTACTTAATAACGAAGTGATCACTGAAGAAATCAAAGGGGAATTCAAAAAATACCTAGAAACAAATGACAATGGAGACATGACCACCCAAAACCTATGGGACGCAGCAAATGCAGTGCTAAGAGGGAAGTTTATAGCAATACAAGCCTACCTCAAGAAACAGGAAACATCTCGAATAAACAACCTAACCTTGCACCTAAAGCAATTAGAGAAAGAAGAACAAAAAAACCCCAAAGCTAGCAGAAGGAAAGAAATCATAAAGATCAGGTCAGAAATAAATGAAAAAGAAATGAAGGAAACAATAGCAAAAATCAATAAAACTAAAAGTTGGTTCTTTGAGAAGATAAACAAAATTGATAAACCATTAGCCAGACTCATCAAGAGAAAAAGGGAGAAGACTCAAATCAGTAGAATTAGAAATGAAAAAGGGGAAGTAACCACTGACACTGCAGAAATACAAAGGATCATGAGAGATTACTACAAGCAACTCTACGCCAATAAAATGGACAACCTGGAAGAAATGGACAGATTCTTAGAAATGCACAAACTGCCGAGACTGAACCAGGAAGAAATAGAAAATATGAACAGACCAATCACAAGCACTAAAATTGAAATTGTGATTAAAAACCTTCCAACAAACAAAAGCCTAGGACCAGATGGCTTCACAGGTGAATTCTATCAAACATTTAGAGAAGAGCTAACACTTATCCTTCTCAAAATTTCCAAAATATTGCAGAGGGAGGAACACTCCCCAACTCATTCTACGAGGCCACCATCACCCTGATACCAAAACCAGACAAAGATGTCACAAAGAAAGAAAACTACAGGCCAATATCACTGATGAACATAGATGCAAAAATCCTCAACAAAATACTCGCAAACAGAATCCAACAGCACATTAAAAGGATCATACACCATGATCAAGTGGGGTTTATCCCAGGAATGCAAGGATTCTTCAACATACGCAAATCAATCAATGTGATACACCATATTAACAAATTGAAGGAGAATAACCATATGATCATCTCAATAGATGCAGAGAAAGCTTTCGACAAAATTCAACACCCATTTATGATAAAAGCCCTGCAGAAAGTAGGCATAGAGGGAACTTGCCTCAACATAATAAAGGCCATATATGACAAACCCACAGCCAACATTGTCCTCAATGGTGAAAAACTGAAACCATTTCCACTAAGATCAGGCACAAGACAACGTTGCCCACTCCCACCACTATTATTCAACATAGTTTTGGAAGTGTTAGCCACAGCAATCAGAGAAGACAAAGAAATAAAAGGAATCCAAATCGGAAAAGAAGAAGTAAAGCTGTCACTGTTTGCAGATGACATGATACTATACATAGAGAATCCTAAAGATGCTACCAGAAAACTCCTAGAGCTAATC
Organism: Balaenoptera ricei; assembly: GCF_028023285.1. Taxonomy (NCBI): domain Eukaryota; kingdom Metazoa; phylum Chordata; class Mammalia; order Artiodactyla; family Balaenopteridae; genus Balaenoptera; species Balaenoptera ricei. Next base: position 52,593,980 of record NC_082655.1, read on the forward strand.
AATGAATTTGGTAAAGTAGCAGGATACAAAATTAATGCACAGAAATCTCTTGCACTTCTATACACTAATGACGAAAAATCTGAAAGTGAAATTAAGAAAACACTCCCATTTACCATTGCAACAAAAAGAATAAAATATCTAGGAATAAACCTACCTAAGGAGACAAAAGACCTGTATGCAGAAAATGATAAGACACTGATGAAAGAAATTAAAGATGATACAAATAGATGGAAAGATATACCATGTTCCTGGATTGGAAGAATCAACATTGTGATAATGACTCTACTACCCAAAGCAATCTACAGATTCAATGCAATCCGTATCAAACTACCACTGGCATTTTTCACAGAACTAGAACAAAAAATTTCACAATTTGTATGGAAACACAAAAGACCCTGAATAGCCAAAGCAATCTTGAGAACGAAAAATGGAGCTGGGGGAATCAGGCTCCCTGACTTCAGACTACATTACAAAGCTACAGTAATCAAGACAGTTTGGTACTGGCACAAAAACAGAAATATAGATCAATGGAACAGGATAGAAAGCCCAGAGATAAACCCACACACATATGGTCACCTTATCTTTGATAAAGGAGGCAAGCATATACAGTGGAGAAAAGATAGCCTCTTCAATAAGTGGTGCTGGGAAAATTGGACAGATACATGTAAAAGTATGAAATTAGAACACTCCCTGACACCATGCACAAAAATAAACTCAAAATGGATTAAAGACCTAAGTGTAAGACCAGAAACTATCAAATTCTTAGAGGAAAACATAGGCAGAATACTCTATGACATACATCACAGCAAGATTCTTTTTGAACCAGCTCCCAGAGAAATGGCAATAAGAACACAAATAAACAAATGGGACCTAATGAAACTTAAAAGCTTTTGCACAGCAAAGGAAACCATAAACAAGACCAAAAGACAACCATCCGAATGGGAGAAAATATTTGCAAATGAAGCAACTGACAAAGGATTAATCTCCAAGATTTACAAGCAGCTCATGCAGCTCAATAACAAAAAAACGAACAACCCAATCCAAAATGGGCAGAAGACCTAAATAGACATTTCTCCAAAGAAGATATACAGATGGCCTACAGACACATGAAAGAATGCTCAACATCATTAATCATTAGAGAAATGCAAATCAAAACTACCATGAGATATCATCTCACACCGGTCAGAATGGCCATCATCAAAAAATCTAGAAACAATAAATGCTGGAGAGGGTGTGGAGGAAAGGGAACTCTCTTGCACTGTTGGTGAGAATGTAAATTGATACAGCCACTATGGAGAACAGTATGGAGGTTCCTTAAAAAACTACAAATAGAACTACCATACGATCCAGCAATCCCACTACTGGGCATATACCCTGAGAAAACCATAGTTCAAAAAGAGTCATGTACCAAAATGTTCATTGCAGCTCTATTTACAATAGCCAGGACATGGAAGCAACCTAAATATCCATCGACAGATGAATGGATAAAGAAGATGTGGCACATATATACAATGGAATATTACTCAGCCATAAATAGAAATGAAATGGAGGTATTTGTAATGAGGTGGATGGAGTTAGAGTCTGTCATATAGAGTGAAGTAAGTCAGAAAGAGAAAAACAAATACAGTATGCTAACACATATATATGTAATCTAAGGAAAAAAAAAAAAAAAGGCCATGAAGAACCTAGTGGCAAGACGGGAATAAAGACACAGACCTACTAGAGAATGGACTTGAGGATATGGGGAGGGGGTGGGGTGAGATGTGACAGGGTGAGAGAGTGTCATGGACATATATACACTACCAAATGTAAAATAGATAGCTAGTGGGAAGCAACCACATAGCACAGGGAGATCAGCTCGGTGCTTTGTGACCACCTAGAGGGGTGGGATGGGGAGGGTGGGAGGGAGGGAGATGCAAGAGGGAAGAAATATGGGAACATATTGTATATGTATAACTGATTGACTTTGTTGTGGAGCAGAAGCTAACACACCATTTTAAGGCAATTATACTTCAATAAAGATGTTTAAAAAATAAATAAATAAATAAATAAATAATGTTACAAGAGACAAGGAAGGACATTACATAATGATCAAGGGATCAATCCAAGAAGAAGATACAACAATTATAATTGTATATGCACCCAACATAGGAGCACCTCAATACATAAGGCAACTGCTAACAGCTATAAAAGAGGAACTCAACAGTAACACAATAATAGTGGGGGACTTTAACACCTCACTTACACCAATGGACAGATCATCCAAAATGAAAATAAATAAGGAAACGGAAGCTTTAAATGACACAATAGACCAGATAGATTTAATTGACATTTATAGGACATTCCATCCAAAAACAGCAGATTACACTTTCTTCTAAAGTGCACATGGAACACTCTTCAGGATAGATCACATCTTGGGTCACAAATCAAGTCTCAGTAAATTTAAAAGAAAATTGAAACCATATCAAGCATCTTTTCTGACCACAATGCTATGAGATTAGAAATGAATTACAGGGAAAAAAACGTGAAAAGCACAAACACATGGAGGTTAAACAATACGTTACTAAATAACCAAGAGATCACTGAAAAAATCAAAGAGGACATCAAAAAATACCTAGAGACAAATGACAATGAAAACACAATGATCAAAAACCTATGGGATGCAGCAAAAGTGGTTCTAAGAGGGAAGTTTATAGCTATACAAGCCTACCTAAAGAAACAAGAAAAATCTCAAGTACACAATCTAACCTTACACCTAAAGGAACTGGAGAAAGAAGAACAAACAAAACCCAATGGTAGCAGAGGGAAAGAAATCATAAAGATCAGAGCGGAAATAAATGAAATAGAAACAAAGAAAACAATAGCAAAGATCAATAAAACTAAAAGTTGGTTCTTTGAGAAGATAAACAAAATTGATAAGCCATTAGCCAGACTCATGAAGAAAAAGAGGGAGAGGACTCAAATCAATAAGATCAGAAATGAAAAAGGAGAAGTTACAACAGACACCGCAGAAATACAAAGCATCCTAAGAGACTACTACAAGCAACTTTATGCCAATAAAATGGACAACCTGGAAGAAATGGACAAATTCTTAGAAAGGTATAACCCTTCAAGACTGAACCAGGAAGAAACAGAAAATATGAACAGACCAATCACAAGTAATGAAATTGAAACTGTGATTAAAATCTTCCAAAAAACAAAAGTCCAGGACCAGATGGCTTCACAGGTGAATTCTATCAAACATTTAGAGAAGAGCTAACACCCATCCTTCTCAATCTCTTCCAAAAAATTTCAGAGGAAGGAACACTCCCAAACTCATTCTATGAGGCCACCATCACCCTGATACCAAAACCAGACAAAGACACTACAAAAAAAGAAAATTACAGACCAATATCACTGATGAATATAGATGCAAAAATCCTCAACAAAATACTAGCAAACAGAATCCAACAACACATTAAAAGGATCATACACCATGATCAAGTGGGATTTATCCCAGGGATGCAAGGATTCTTCAATATACGCAAATCAATCAATGTGATACACCATATTAACAAATTGAAGAATAAAAACCATATGATCATCTCAATAGATGCAGAAAAAGCTTTTGACAAAATTCAACACCCATTTATGATAAAAACTCTCCAGAAAGTGGGCATAGAGGGAACCTACCTCAACATAATAAAGGCCATATATGACAAACCCACAGCAAACATCATTCTCAGTGGTGAAAAACTGAAAGCATTTCCTCTAAGATCAGGAATGAGACAAGGATGTCCACTCTCACCACTATTATTCAACATAGTTCTGGAAGTCCTAGCCACGGCAATCAGAGAAGAAAAAGAAATAAAAGGAATACAAATTGGAAAAGAAGAAGTAAAACTGTCACTGTTTGCAGATGACATGATACTATACATAGAGAATCCTAAAACTGCCACCAGAAAACTGCTAGAGCTAATTAATGAATATGGTAAAGTTGCAGGATACAAAATTAATGCACAGAAATCTCTTGCATTCCTATACACTAGTGATGAAAAATCTGAAAGAGAAATTATGGAAACACTCCCATTTACCATTGCAACAAAAAGAATAAAATACCTAGGAATAAACCTACCTAGGGAGACAAAAGACCTGTATGCAGAAAACTATAAGACACTGATGAAAGAAATTAAAGATAATACCAACAGATGGAGAGATATACCATGTTCTTGGATTGGAAGAATCAACATTGTGAAAATGAGTATACTACCCAAAGCAATCTACAGATTCAATGCAATCCCTATCAAATTACCAATGGCGTTTTTTACGGAGCTAGAACAAATCATCTTAAAATTTGTATGGAGATACAAAAGACCCCGAATAACCAAAGCAGTCTTGAGGGAAAAAAATGGAGCTGGAGGAATCAGACTCCTTGACTTCAGACTATACTACAAAGCTACAGTAATCAAGACAATATGGTACTGGCACAAAAACAGAAACATAGATCAATGGAACAAGATAGAAAGCCCAGAGATTAACCCACGCACCTATGGTCAACTAGTCTATGACAAAGGAGGCAAAGATATACAATGGAGAAAAGACAGTCTCTTCAATAAGTGGTGCTGGGAAAACTGGACAGCTACATGTAAAAGAATGAAATTAGAATACTCCCTAACACCATACACAAAAATAAACTCAAAATGGATTAGAGACCTCAATATAAGACTGGACACTATAAAACTCTTAGAGGAAAACATAGGAAGAACACTCTTTGACATAAATCACAGCAAGGTCTTTTTTGATCCACCTCCTAGAGTAATGGAAATAAAAACAAAAATAAACAAGTGGGACCTAATGAAACTTCAAAGCTTTTGCACAGCAAAGGAAACCATAAACAAGACCAAAAGACAACCCTCAGAATGGGAGAAAATATTTGCAAATGAATCAACGGACAAATGATTAATCTCCAAAATATATAAACAGCTCATTCAGCTCAATATTAAAGAAACAAACACCCCAATCCAAAAATGGGCAGAAGACCTAAATAGACATTTCTCCAAAGAAGACATACAGACGGCCACGAAGCACATGAAAAGATGCTCAACATCACTAATTATTAGAGAAATACAAATCAAAACTACAATGAGGTATCACCTCACTCCTGTTAGAATGGGCATCATCAGAAAATCTACAAACAACAAATGCTGGAGAGGGTGTGGAGAAAAGGGAACCCTCTTGCACTGTTGGTGGGAATGTAAATTGATAGAGCCACTATGGAGAACAATATGGAGGTTCCTTAAAAAACTAAAAATAGAATTACCATATGATCCAGCAATCCCACTACTGGGCATATACCCAGAGAAAACCGTAATTCAAAAAGACACATGCACCCGAATGTTCATTGCAGCACTATTTACAATAGCCAAGTCATGGAAGCAACCGAAATGCCCATCAACAGACGAATGGATAAAGAAGTTGTGGTACATATATACAATGGAATATTACTCAGCCATAAAAAAGAACGAAATTGAGTCATTTGTTGAGACGTGGATGGATCTAGAGACTGTCATACAGAGTGAAGTAAGTCAGAAAGAGAAAAACAAATATCGTATATTAATGCATGTATGTGGAACCTAGAAAAATGGTACAGATGAGCCAGTTTGCAGGGCAGAAGTTGAGACACAGATGTAGAGAATGGACATATGGACACCAAGGGGGGAAAACTGCAGTGGGGTGGGGATGGTGGTGTGCTGAATTGGGCGATTGGGATTGACATGTATACACTGATGTGTATAAAATTGATGCCTAATAAGAACCTGCAGTATAAAAAAACAAACAAAACAACTAATATTAAACTTTCATTGGGTTATTTGTATGGAAATATGTTAATATAAATGTTTCAGACATTACATGAAATTTCTAAAAATCTTATATTTGTATTTGTATGGAATTATGTATGGAAATATGTTAATATAAATGTTTCAGACATTACATGAAATTTCTAAAAATCTTATATGTTCTGGTATAAGGTTATAAGTAATAATCCTAGTTATTTCTTTAAAATGTATATCTCAGAAATAACTAATTTTCTTGTCAACTGCATTATTATGAACTTTCATCAAATCTTTAACCGTGGTCATTTTTAAGTCTTTTGTCATTTACAGACAGTTCTGGGTGTACTCTGATGATTTTGCAAATATGTTCCTATAAAAGGGTTTCATCTTCAAGAAATTCATGGAAAAGACTCTGACAAGTTCAGGTTTCTGGTAACTGACTGTACTGCTGAACTGAATGAATAAGCATTTTCAGAACTCTAATGAAAAACTGATGAACTCATAAAAGTGCTAACAAAAGATCAAGATGAAAAAAAAAATTAATTACATGGGACTGAGTGAACTGATGAGGATGAGTATAATCTTTGTGACTTTCTGTCTGAATTAAAAAAAAAAAAATCCCACAAGGACTCAGAGGCAAAGAATATACAAATCAATTTTCACTGCAAAGTAAAGGATCTGTTACAGTGGAGGATTACTGGACTGAATGTCAATATTATGACATAGTATGAGTGTGTTTCATGTTTGGTAATTGCAATCATTGTTGCTTTTGTTGTGGTCATCCATGTACAATGCTTGGTGTCAGTCTATTTATCTCTTGTAAAAATAAAATACAGTGTGTGTGTGTGAAAAAAAAAAAAAGAACAAATTAAAAAAAAAAAAAAAAAACAATGATAGTTTTGAATCAATGATCTAAACATCCATCTTAAGAAACAAGATAATAAAGAGCAAAATAAACACAAACCAAGAATAAAGGAGTAAAAAACAGATAAAATTGATAATATAAAAATAGAGAAATGAATGAAAGCAAAAGATGGTTGCTTGAAAAATTATGAAAATTGACAAATGTTTAACCACAACAAAGAAAAATGAAAGAAGGCACAAATTATAGATATCAAGAATGAGAAAAGACATTAGTACTTGTAGATCCTACAGACATTACAAGAATATTCAGTTAATATTATGAACAACATTATGGTAAAAACATATTTAATACTTAGTTGAAATGGAGGAATTCCTTGAAAGACTCAAACTACCTCAGCTTACAGAAGTAGAAATAGATCACCTGGATATATCTGTTAAGAAAAATAATTTGTAATTCAAAATCATCCCACAAAGAAGACTTCTGAGAAAGTTCACTGCTGTGGCAAATTCAACCAAATATTTAACAAAGAAATGATACAAATCCTACATAATCATTTCCAAAACAACAGAAGAAAGTTGACAATCTATTTCTAGGAATTATATAAAAGTTTAGTGCCCTAAAATATCCTAATTAATTTTTAAAAGGAACAAAATTGGAAGACTTACCCTAATTAATTGCAAGACACAAAATTAAGACAGTGTGATATTCACAAAAGAATAAATATACACATCAATGAAGTAGAATACAGAGTTTAAAAATAGACATAAAATTTATGTTCAATTGATTTTCAACAAAGTGCCAAGAACTGCCAATAAGGAAAGGAAAATTTTTCAATAAATATTGTTGGAACAATTGGATACCCATATGGACAATATCAACGCTGACTTTTACCTCACATCGTACATAAAAATTAACTCCAAATGTATCAAAAATCTAAATGTAAAAGTTAAAACTGGAAAAATCTTGAAGAAACTCTTTGCATCCTTGAGTTAGACAAATATTTGTTAGAAAGGACATAAATATCACAAAGCATAACAGAAAAACCTAATAAATTGGACTACATTGAAAGCAAAATATTCTGCTCTTTCACATATATTTTTAAAGTGAAATTGCAAGCCATAGAATGAGGAAAATATTTGCAATACATTTGTCAGACAATAGATTTATATCCATTTAAGGAGTTCCTCCTAATCCAATAAGAAAATTTAAAACTCTATTTGAAGACACATACAAAAGAAGATATACAAATGGCCAATATGCCCATGAAAAGTGACCAGGAGTCATCAGGGAAATGCAAATTAAACACCTAGTCAGATTCCACTACACATGCATTAGAATAGCTAAAATTAAAGAGTGACATTACCAAGTGCAGATATGGATGTGAAGGCAACTGAGATTTATACACTGACAATGGAAATGTAAAAGAGTACAGCCACACTAGAAAAGTATTTGGTCATTTTTGAAAATGTTAAAAAATACCCTTGCCGTGCAATGTAGTCATAAGTATTTATAAAAACTTGTACACAATTCTTCATAGCACCTTTACTCACAGCCCCAAAATTGGAATGAACATGAATACACAATGAATGAAAAAACAAAATGTAATATATCCTGACAATGGAAAATAATTCAGTATTAAAAACAAACAGATTACTATAAAACATTGATGATCTCAAAATCAGTATGCTGAGTGAAAGAAATTAGACACTACATAGTACATATTGTATTATTCCATTTATATAAAAATCTTACAAATGGAAACAAATCACAATGACCAAAAAAAAAGCAATGGGTGGTTTCCTGGGACCAAGAGAGGAGGGAGGAATATACTGTCTGTCAGCCCATGGGGACAATGAAACTTTTAGAAGTTTTTTGGTTTTTTTTTTTTTTTTTTTTTTTTTTAGGATACATTTTATTTTATTGGGTTGACCAAAAAGGTCATTCAGGTTTTTCCATAACATCTCCAACACAACTGGAGATAAATATTTGAAGGATAAAATGGTACTTTATTATATCATTATTGCCAATTTACAGTCATGTTTGTTTTAATTCAAACTTTTCATCTTATTTACAGCTATTATAATAAAATCAAGCAAAGGTTTCACAATAAGACACTATATACGTGGGCCACCTTCTCTTTTCACATACAAGTCAGCCAGGACCACCATTTCAAGCCAGACTTCCTGTGATTTAGTAACAGTAGAAGCGGATGTTTGTATTTCCACTAAGCAGATCTGTAAGGATGTTCACTCATGCATCCCACAAACACTGACTGAGTGCCAGTTTCCTATGGGAACTGTGCACAAAGTTCCATTCGACTGACCAGGGGCAACATCATGCATTAGGGAACAGGGTTTCAGAAGCCCTCACCCTGGTTTTCTATCCCTCTGCCTTCAGGAAGCATTGGAGAGGCCCCAGCACCCAGGTTTCTTCTACTATTCCATTTCCCCATGCCCCAGAGAGAGAATCTGATTACAGAAACGAATTCAAGTTCTACTGTTATGCATATAAACATGATTTTATATGAAGAGCTCAAGGTCCTAACACTCGATTTTCTCTCCCTGATCAGAAGACAATGACTCAAATAATAACTAGGAAGGGACACTCCAGAAGCCAGAACCCAAGGTCTCTGTGAATTGGGGACACCCCACTGCCTCGTCAAGGATATCCTTTCCCAGGAGAGCTTGGCTTTTGCTATGGGCTGAATTGTGTCTCCTCAAAATGCACATGTTGAAACCCTAACCCCCAGTATGACTCTTCCTTGGAGGCAGGATCTTCAGGAGTTAATTCAGGTTAAATTAGGTCATAAAGGCGAAGCTCTAATCCACCAGCACTGTGGCCCGACAAAAAGAGGAAGAGAGTAATCTCTCTTCACTGTGAGAGAACACAGCAACAAGGCAGGAAGAGCATCCTCACCAGGAGATGAACCCTGTTGGAACCTCCACCCTGGACTTTTCAGCCTCCAGAAGAGTGAGAAGATAAATTTCTGTTGTTTGAGCCATCCAGACTATGATATTTTGTTATCCAGCCCAAGCCGACAAAGACAGTTTTCATCAGGGGTTTTGTCAGCAAGAAAGATACAAATTTACTGTGAAACTGAAGGAGCCCTGGAGGAAGCTGGAATATTGTACTAAGTGTCCCAACCTGATAAATAATATTAGCTGTTATTTATTGAATAATTAAAGCCAGGCACAGTGTTTTGTGGGCACACACACACACACACACACACTAGAAGTGATTTTTTTTATCTTGTGTTTGTAGTTCCAGAGTTTAAAATATTTGTCACAACTTATCAAATTATATATTTTAAATGCATGCAGTTTATTGGAACTTATGCCTACTTAAAATTGATATTAAAGTAATTCTCAATAAATTACTAAGAGCAGACACTATGCAGATCCATAGACACTACTTTACTTATGGTATTCTGGAATAACCCCAAATCAAGCAGGAATAGCTTTAGAAAATTCACAACTCTTTCACATACTAGGATCTCTAATGGTATTTTCTGTGGAAGGACGTTCTTAAACACAAACAAAGGAGTTAAAGCAACCAAGGCTATATTAGTCCCTTTTAGCCACCTAGTCCCAACTATAGTGGACTTCTCATAACTGGAGAAACCCAAGCATATGAGTATCTTTGATGAAGAATTCAGGGATCCAGTGCAATGATTCATCTCTAACTAATTGTGTTTATTTTCTCAAAGGAGACATTAAAACCAGAGTCTGGTCTCTGCAATGGTTCCTAGGTCTCTTAAATTACCCTCATGGCATGTGTTCCTTGTTACTTTGCTTGGAATGGGTATTTTATCTACAAATGCACAACTTTGGGAAGTGAAACCAGCTACATTCATACAGCTTGTAATTCACATCAACAGTACTATCCCAGCAAACTCTTCCCAAAAAAGTAAAATTGCATATGAATTCAATTGGTGTTTCAGGAATTTACTGAAAGTACTCATCAAAAAACAATAGATGTGCCAATAAAATGGACAACTTGGAAGAAATGGACAAATTCTTAGAAAGGTAAAACGTTCGAAGACTGAACCAGGAAGAAATAGATAATATGAACAGACCAATCACAAGTAATGAAATTGAGACTGTGATTAAAAATCTTCCAACAAACAAAAGTCCAGGACCAGATGGCTTCACAGGTGAATTCTACCAAACATTTAGAGAAGAGCTAACACCCATCCTTCTCAAACTCTTCCAAAAAATTGCAGAGGAAGGAATACTCCCAAACTCATTCTATGAGGCCACCAAAACCCTAATACCAAAACCAGAAAAAGATACTACAAAAAAAAGAAAATTACAGACCAATATCACTGATGAATATAGATGCAAAAATCCTCAACAAAATACTAGCAAACAGAATCTAACAACACATTAAAAGGATCATACACCATGATCAAGTGGGATTTATCCCAGGGATGCAAGGATTCTTCAATACACGCAAATCAATCGATGTGATACACTATATTAACAAATTGAAGAATAAAACCATATGATCATCTCGAATGATGCAGAAAAAGCTTTCAACAAAATTCAACACCCATTAATGATAAAAACTCTCCAGAAAACAGGCATAGAGGGAACTTACCTCAACATAATAAAGGCCATATAGGATAAAAAACCACAGCCAACATGGTTCTCAGTGGTGAAAAACGGAAACCATTTCCTCTAAGATTGGGAACAAGATAAGGATGCCCACTTTCACCACTATTATTCAACACAGTTTTGGAAGTTTTAGCCACAGCAGTCAGAGAAGAAAAATAAATAAAAGGAATCCAAATCAGAAAAGAAGAAGTAAAACTGTCACTGTTTGCAGATGACATGATACTATACATAGAGAATCCTAAAGATGCTACCAGAAAACTACTAGAGAAAATCAATGAATTTGCTAAAGTTTCAGGATACAAAATTAATGCACAGAAATCTCTTGCATTCCTATACACTAATGATGAAAAATCTGAAAGAGAAATCAAGGAAACACTCCCATTTACCACTGCAACAAAAAGAATAAAATACCTAGGAATAAACCTACCTAAGGAGACAAAAGACCTGTATGCAGAAAACTATAAGACACTGATGAAAGAAATTAAATATACTACAAACAGATGGAGTGATATACCATGTTCTTGGATTGGAAGAATCAACATTGTGAAAATGAGTATACTACCCAAACAATCTACATATTCAATGCAATCACTATCAAACTACCAATGGCATTTTTACAGAACTAGAACAAAAAATCTCTCAATTTGTATGGAAACACAAAAGACTCCAAATAGCCAAAGCAATCTTGAGAAAGAAAAATGGAGCTGGAGGAATCAGGCTCCCTGAATTCAGACTATACTACAAAGCTAGAGTAATCAAGACAGTATGGTACTGGCACAGAAACAGAAATATAGATCAATGGAACAGAATAGAAAGCCCAGAGATAAACCCGTTCATATATGGTCACCTTATCTTTGATAAAAGAGTCAAGAGTATAGAATGGAAAAAAGACAGTCTCTTCAATAAGTGGTGCTGGGAAAACTGGACAGCTACATGTAAAAGAATGAAATTAGAACACTCCCTAACACCATACACAAAAGTAAACTCAAAATGGATTAAAGACCTAAATGTAAGGCCAGACACTATCAAACTCTTAGAGGAAGACATAGGCAGAACACTCTATGACATAAATCACAGCAAGATCCTTTTTGAAACACCTCCTAGAGAAATGGAAATAAAAACAAAAATAAACAAATGGGACCTAATGAAACTTTAAAGCTTTTGCATAACAAAGGAAACCATAAACAAGACGAAAAGACAACCCTCAGAATGGGAGAAAATATTTGTCAACAAAGCAACTGACAAAGGATTAATATCCAGAATACACAAGCTGCTCATGCAGCTCAATATAAAAACAAACAAACAAACAACCTAATCCAGAAATGTGCAGAAAACATAAATAGATATTTCTTCAAAGAAGATATACAGATTACCAACAAACACATGAAAGGATGCTCAACATCACTAATTATTAGAGAAATGTATATCAAAACTACAATGAGGTATCACCTCACACCAGTCATAATGGCTGTCATCAAAAAATCAGCAAACAATGAATGCTGGACAGGGTGTGGAGAAAAGGGTACCTTCTTGCACTGTTGGTGGGAACATAAATTGATACAGCCACTATGGAGAACAGTATGGAGGTTCCTTAAAAACTAAAAAGAGCACTACCATATGACCCAGCAATCCCACTACTGAGCATATACCCTGAGAAAGCCATAATTCAAAAAGAGTCATGTACCACAATGTTCACTGCAGCACTATTTACAATAGCCAGGACATGGGAGCAACCTAAGTGCCCATCAACAGATGAATGCATAAAGAAGATGTGGCACATATATACAATGGAATATTACTCAGCCATAAAAAAAAAAAACCGAAATTGAGTTATTTGTAATGAGGTGGATGGACCTAGAGTCTGTCATACAGAGTGAAGTAAGTCAGAAAGAGAAAAACAAATACCGTATGCTAACACATATATATGGAATCTACCAAAAACAAACAAAAAAAGTTCTGAAGAACCTAGGGCCAGGACAGAAATAAAGACGCAGATGTATAGAATGGACTTGAGGACACGGGGAGGGGGAAGGGTAAGCTGGGACAAAGTGAGAGAGTGACAGGTATATAGATACACTACCAAATATAAAATAGATAGCTAGTGGGAAGCAGCCACATAGCACAGGTAGATCAGCTCTGTGCTTTATGACCACCTAGAGGGGTGGGGTAGGGAGGGTGGGACGGATACTTAAGAGGGAGAGGATATAGTCACATATGTATACATATTGCTGATTCACTTTGTTATATAGCAGAAACTAACACAAAAATGTAAAGCAATTATACTCCAATAAAGATGTTAAAAAAAAAAAAAGATAGCTCAAGTAGTCTCATGGACTCTTCAAGACTTACTTAGAAACTCTTGCTTCATTATTCTTGTCTCTCTGGGTCTATCATTTATAAAAATATTATATCCTGAATCTTGCCCAATCCTAACCAAGCCCAATCATTGAAAAGAACCTTGTTAAGCCATGTCACTCAAAGCCTCATAAATATCTTGCCTTTGCCCTCCCCGTTCTGAGACACTACTAAGCACTATTAAGATAGATACCTCCCTTTCTGTGGTAAGCCATTTGTTTCAACAGGTTATTTGGTGGTGTTTTCAAAAAACAAGCATTTAACAGCTTTTGACATCAACAAAGTAAAGCAGCTTCAGAATGTTCAATTCCTCATTCAAATCATGGACACTGATCAAAACAGCTTCAAAGAAACCAATTTATATAATCTCTATATTTTTCACCATGAATGTTTGTCCCTAAATTTCTCAACTAAATCTCTCAGTTACATTTTCTTGACATAAGTCACTCAGAGCTTTATTGTACTTAACTAGGTTAGTAGCTGTAATTATAACTGCAATTCTAATTAATATTTCCTTACACTATCTAATATTCATTATAATTAGGATACCTAATAATTTAAGCTATAAAAATACAAACCACCAATAATATCAGTCAAAAGTCCTATTTGGAGAGTGACTATATCTTTGGGACAAACTGTATCAGGCCCTATTAACATACCATCCAGATGTAGGCTGTAATTATTGTTATGGAATCACCACTCTGTGTGGACTCTAGAAACCAGGGCATTTCTCAGAGGTTTAATAAGAGCTAATCCCTTCCCTGTCACTCAACCTCCTCTGTAGTTCTCACTCACTTCATGCTAGGAATATTATACCTTTTTCTACATAAGGGGTAAATCTCTGCCTTCCTCTCTCTCAGCCTAACTGCACTTTCAGAAATGTCTTGAAGTTGCTGCATGTTTAATGTATACTGATTTATGCCACTGATATGTGTATTTTTCTTGCGTATGTCAGTGGAAATTTGAAAGACAGAGGCTACACCCATGGGCTAAAGAAGTCTCTCTCAGAGAGCTATTAAGGTCAAAATAACAAGATAAACAGAAAAATATTCCAAAATCCTATGTACATGCAGTTCAAAAAGGAAGAAATAGAAATGGCATATGGGTATACTATACGCTTTTACCTCATTAACAATTGAGATGTACAGATAAAAGCATTTTGTATTATGTGCTTTTATGTGTCAAAGAGTGTTCTAAGAGTTTTACAAATATTAATGTGTTTAATCCTCCTAAAATCTCTGAGATAGCTATAATTATTATTCCCATATATATAGATAAGCAATTGAGACATACAGAAGTTATATATTTTTTCCAAAAGAATAAAGTAATTGGAAGAGCCAAGATGCATGCTCCTAACTACAAACTTATAATGCCACTCAATCTCTAGAGCTAAAAAAGAAGAGGAACCAAACTTCCATAGATGCTTCCAGAAAACAGAAAATGGGGCAACATTTCATAATTCACTTTATGAGGCCAGTATAACCTTAAAAATAAAACCTGACCAGGACTCTGTACAGAAAGGAAAATAAAATACAAAATTCACCCATGAAAATGAGTCAGAAGAATTTTAAATGAAATATTGGCAAATTTATCCCAGCAATAATCAGAAAGATAATACATAAGACCAAGCTGGGTGTATAATAAGAATCAATGATGCTTTAATCTTCAAAAACTTACCAACATAATTCACCATTGAATAAAGGAAGAAAAAAGCCGTATTATCATCATAATAGAAAAATATTTCAATCAAATTCAACAATCTTAACAAAAAACATTAAGAAATCAGGAATATAAGAGAGTATCTTTATTATGATAAGGTAAACATATCTATTTAAAACAGTCATCATACATAAAGCTGAAAGCTTTCCCTCTAAGAGACACAATGGCATTTGATAGTTGTCATCATTCCTAATGAGAGTGGATTTTAAGCCCAATATTGTAAGATAAGGAAAAGAAATAAAGTTATATAAAGAGGAAATAGAAAAAATGCTTTAATTGGCAAATGGTACGATTTTGTATTTGTAAAAAATACAAAATAGGGGCTTCCCTGCTGGCACAGTGTTAAGAATCAGCCTGCCAATGCAGGGGACATGGGTTCGAGCGCTGGTCCAGGAAGATCCCACATGCCGCAGAGCAACTAAGCCCGTGTGCCACAACTACTGAGCCTGTGCTCTAGACCCCGTGAGCCACAACTACTGAAGCCCGCGCCTAAAGCCCATGCTCCACAACAGGAGAAGCCACTGGAATGAGAAGCCCGCACACCACAACCAAGAGTAGCCCCTGCTCGTCACACCTAGAGAAAGCCCACACGCAGCAATGAAGACCCAACACAGCCAAAAATAAATTAATTAATTAATTTTTAAAAATACAAAATTATCTAAATAAAATCTAATAAAATAACTGTTAACATTACTAGATACAAGGTCAATATCTGAATTAATTGTACTTCTTTATCGCAAACAAAAAAAATTTTTAAAGATACTATGTGCAGCAGTATCAAAAATAACAAATAGATCTAAATAAAATTAACAAATTCAAATAGAAAAATAAAACATTATTGAGAGAAAATAGAAAAGGCCTAATAAGTGGAGAAACAAATTATTTTCATACATGGGAAGACTACTATAAAACTGCAAGTTCACCCCTGATTAATCTCCAGATTGAATGAAATCCCAAATATTTTCAGGTGGATTGTAAATCTAAATGTGAAAGACAAACCATAAGCTCTGGAAGGTAACAAAGTATGTTTTCTAAAACTCTGGTAGAGAAAGATTTCCTAAACAAGACACAGAAATTTTTAACCAGAAAGGAAAAGATCAATACATTAGAGTATATTAAAATTTAAGATAGTGCTTATTAAGTGATAACATTAAGAGACTGAAAAGTAAAGCCTCACAGTGGGAGAAGATATTTGCAACACATATAACCAGCAAGGGGCTTATACCCTCAATAAGAAAAAGACAATCTAATTTTTAAAATGAACAAAATATTTGAACAGTTTTCATTAAAATTCATATTTCATTTGTCAATAAACAAGTGAAAAGGCACTCAAACTCACTAATCATCAGAGAAAGTCATAGTAACTAAACAATGAGATATATCCACACCCAACGATATGGTTAAAATTAAAAACTGATCTCTCTCTCTCTCTTATATATATATATATATATATATATATATATATATATATATATATATATATATATATATATATAATTGCAGAATTCTCTGCAATTATTAATCACTGTATTTTATGTTTATTTCTCTCCCTCTCACCTTTTCCTCCAACAATACCAAAGGTAGTTTTTCCCTCCACATGCCAGACAGAAACAAGACTCGAAAAAGCTTTAATGCTATTCAAAAGAGAATAATCTGATATATGCTGGATAGGACTAGAGCTGCAAAAAGAGAAAGAAAATAATGGAACAAAGACTGAGCCAGAGAGTAGGGTGTAAACAGAGAATAATCAGAGAGGCAGCAGGAGAAGTCTCTTCTCTCACAAGGACTAGGTGGTGAAGGGAACACCATGCCCAAATGTCCAGAAGTTTGGACACCCCCTTATTTATTGTCTGTGAGCATCCAGTTCTCTGACACCTCCTGAACAGAGAGTAAAGGATTACACATTTATTTGGAGATTGAGACATCAAATAAAATCCTCACCCTCCAACAAAACTGAAACTGATAGAACCAAATGGGAGCTCTCCTAGGAGTTTAGCAGCTGTGTACACAACACCTCTCTTAGGAATGAGTGAGTGAGTTAATGAGCAGAGGAAGTTGGAACATTTGAGTACAGAGTAAATCTCACATAAATGCCGATATGAGATTTACCTAAACCTAAAATGCTAAATTTCAAAAGCACTGAAGATTAAGACAAAGTTGAAGTGAAATGAAAATGGCAACTCCAGTGGATCCCTAGAACTTTTCATTCCAAGTTTCCACTGTTCACTATATTTGTTACTGCCTGACATAAGCATCCACAAAATTTCTTCCCTATGGTTGTAATTATTCAAAACTAGTTTTTCAAAACAGTAACAACAGCAAAAGCAGCCGTGGTAACAACAAATAAATGATGAAATAACACCAAAATCATTTAGATAAACAAAAGATATAAACAGATAAGTTTACAAAGAAGAGATTTGTTTATTCATTCTAAAAATCCTTCATCTTTGCACCAAATTAGCAGGTGTAGCTAATTTGAGAACAAGACCAGTCCATTTTTCTCACTTCAACCAGGTCTTTTCTTGGTTCACATGTCTCGAGTAACACACAGTTTTGTTGAAGATAATTTCTGCACTTGCAATATTCCTGGGCAATCCCAAAAGTGCTTACTATATTTCTTTCTGTGTGAGAAGGTCTTACATTAGGCTAAGAGATCTGGAGCTTTACCTACTTCAAGGGTACAATATTTATATCCTTCTAGTGCACTGCCTTCCTGGCCAAGAATACTTTAGGAGAAGGGAAAAATTAAGTGAGAGGAAGTGGCTTGGCTGAGAAGGGAAGAGAAAATAGCTTTATTTTCAGATTATTTAAGTACATTTTTAATGATGTTTTACATATGTTGAACATCAAACCCTAAACAGGTTCTGACAAATTATCTTTTTCCTCTTATTTATTAAGTTCATAGATGAACTTATTGATCAATACGACCCTTTGCTCTAGAAAAGATTTGAAATTAGCTCATCAAAACACAAACTAAGGTAACTATACAAGCTTAGTCTCACATCCTGGCCTAAACACACATAAACTGAGCACATATAAACATTGGCACATTGGTAAGTTATTTAATTACCTGGAACCTTGGTTTTCTTATGTTTTTTAATATGAACACAAAGGTTTGTTGTGAAGACTAAAATTAAGTGAAAGTGGAAAATCAACTAATACTTCTTTCTCAGACCCCTTAACCCATTCAAAATGAAAAAAAAAAAAAAACTAGGATTTTTTTCTTATCATTTTAAGAACATATTACTTAAAACATTATTACATTCATTTATTGAAAACACATTTTAAGTGCCCCCCACATGCAAATGATTTGTAAATTAACTAAAAACTATCAGAATGTGATGAATTAGATAGCATCCATCTACAAGTGATTCTGCTGCTCTATGAGTAACCCAGTAAGTCACACTTGCTTTTTGTTGGAGGTCAAAATCACAGATGCAATTTAAAAAGCAATTAAACACTGCAAGAACAGATGATTAATTGTTCACACCTCAGCATGCTTAATGTATTATCAAAGTCTAATTTGCTAAAGCTATAGAGGAGATTATTTGTTACATCTTTTTAGAGTACTGTATAATAGTTACTCAGTATTTTTTTGGATAATTATTTCCAAGACAAGCTCAGTTGATAACTATTCTTAGGTCAAATTAGTCTCTCCTATTTGTGAGTGATTATTTAAATTATTTATTGGAGAGAAACATGAAAATGAAAGGATAGTCTTAGTTCTCCTCAGATGAAAACCCTAAGTATATTAGGAGATATGAAAAAAATTCCACAGAGAAATAACACACTGGTAGAGATCAATCACATTTTAAAGAGGCAAATTTTAAAAATACAAGGTTATGAGTTAAGTACTGAGTAAAAACAGATGGCCTTTGTTCAATAATTTTAATTTGTGATGAATGAAAAAAGAAAGGAATGCTCTGAAATCTCTAAAAGAAAGCCTATATTTACCCTGGAGAAAGGTGGGGAAAAGATTTAAATATTGTGACTAAATACAATTTGCTTTCACTTTAAATCTCCCTTATTGGTCTTATTTTAAATTTTTCAAACATTAAAAATCTGTAAAGGAACACTGTGTGTCATTTAAAACTGCCATCAGTAACATCTTTAAAAATCAAAGTAGAAATGTTATACTTATGCACAGCAAATGTTTTCTGGTAACATCAGGGAGGTTAAGATCTCAAGAGCAAAGTCAAAAGACCAACAATAGAATTAGTAATGCCAGAAAACTGCACAATTATTAGAGTGGACCTTTATTTTTAAGGCATACCATATATACACATTGAGAAATGCTTGTGTTTTCTCCTTGTACTCTTTACCCATTTTTCCTCAAGCTTATGTACTGGAATTAATACAGTCAAATTATCAATTTTTAAAGGCTTTGTTCACATATGAGGCCAACTTGTAGACATGCTTAATATTCCATCTCTAGAGAAATGAGCTCAACTCTCAAGTACATGATCATGTAGAAGAGATGATGCCCCGACCAATGATGGCAGCAAACAAGTGGATTGTACCTAAGTTAAAAGTGCAGCCAGTAGAGTCATTTTTTCCAAACCTACATGAATCACAGAGTCATGAAATTTTAGATCTGGAAGGAACCATCAATATTATCTAATCCAAAACTTTTACTTTACAAACAAAACCTGGAAATGCAAATTCCCTAACTTGAAGACATGAAGACGTAATTATATTTTAAATCGTAACACAGTTAGTAGATCATAGGAAGTAAAAATAAAATACATTTTAACAATTGTATGATCATATACAAACATACAGATATATGATTTAATCACGCTTTTTGAAAGAATTATTGGTTTTCAAAATATTAAATTACAATCTAATAGAGGCAGTTTCCAGAATTTGTAAAATTCTAAATACATGAGTTTATCAATAAATCAGGCAATAAAAATGTGTATAACTTCCATCTGGAATTAAGATACATAAGGCTGTACATTAAATTAAAAAAAAAACAATGACACCCGCCTAATCTATCAAAGTAACAACTACTCTAGTAATAAAACAAGAATGTCTGTAATTATTCAGTTGAAAAGTTTGGGAATACCTAAAGCTCTGATCAAATTATCTGGGATATTTCTTTAGGGAGGAAGGACTGGAATAAAAAGAGAGATGAGGCGCCCTAGTGGATAAAAAACGGAAACCCACCAAATTTATAAGGCAGCAGCACTCACTCCTCCAGGGAAGAGAATGTTCTGAACCATGGATTTCAGCTCTCTTTGTCCTGGGAGTAGGATAGCTTATGTAACGTCCAAATAACTCTTGTTCTAATTACATACAACCTTCTGATTATAGTTCATCTTTTTTTTTCCAGTCACTTAACAACAGTAATAAAGATCATTAATTGACTGACATAAACCTAGTTTTCATGACCGTTTTGAGTAGGTTGGCATTTGGATTTATACATCACGTTCTATGAGATTGCTATTGTGACTCTATGTCCGAGGATTTGTCACCATCATGCTGACAACACTGCGTCACTAAAACTGAAAGGATGAAGTCTAGCCCTGGTTGTAGTTAATTCCCAAAGGTTGTTGCAGGACTGTACTGAAGTTCATAACCTCCAGTAATCTCTACTTCATTCATGACCTCTAGGAATCACTGTGTTTTTTTCTTTGAAACTTAGATATAGAGTTAGTAGGAAAAAGCCACATATTAGTTAGGAATATGTGCTTTAGAACTTGAGAGAGATGGATTCGAGTCCAGCATACACATTTATAGGCATATGTCTTTTGGCAAGGACCAATTTACTCCTAAATTTGGTGGAAATTTTGGAGGACAACTTTAATGCCTGGAAAAAATATAAAAATATTTACATGAAGGCATCAGAGGGTTAATAATGCCATGAAGAAAAGTGCACTCAGTATTTGGAGTTGCCTTTCCCTTATAAATCTCTCAATTCCTATAGTTTTGAGATGGAAAATGGAGAACAAAAATTGGAATCCAGGCCTGCTAAAGATGTGCCTAGTAAGTATGCTACAAATTGGTTGGTAGCCCAAAAGGTTAATTTTCAGAGTAAAGGTGAGTTAGAATTAAGACCACAGAGGGACTACGGCCCACTGTTGAATCATCTCAATTCCTTAAATTGGATTAAGAAGTCCATATTGCTAGTGCTCCTCAAAGCCCACCAGAAGCAATGTAAATCCTGTCTGGAGAGAAAAAACATCTCTAATGCTCTCAGAGTTTCTACGATTTTTCAAATACAGTGGTTGGCACATTAAAAAAAAAAAAAAAATCAGGCCCAGTTGGAGAAAGACACCATAAACAAAACAAAACAGCAGAAAAACAGACAATAGAAATAAACCCACAACTCTAGATATTAGAGTTATCAGGCATAGGCTGTAAAATAAACTTTGCTTACTATGCTTCAAAGAGACTTGGACTCCTTCAGAGAACTGGAAAATCTATAAAAAGCATATGGAAGATTTGAAATTACAAAAATGAAAAACACAACAGCCAAATTAAGAACTAAATAGATGGTAGTAACAGAAGAATAAACATAGATATAGAATTTATGAACCAAAAATAATCAAAAGAAAATAGGCAGGGCTTCCCTGGTGGCGCAGTGGTTGAGAATCTGCCTGCTAATGCAGGGGACACGGGTTCGAGCCCTGGTCTGGGAAGATCCCACATGCCGTGGAGCGGCTGGGCCCGTGAGCCACGGCTACTGAGCCTGCGCGTCTGGAGCCTGTGCCCCGCAACGGGAGGGGCCGCGATAGTGAAAGGCCCGCGCATCGCGATGAAGAGCGGTCCCCGCACCGCGATGAAGAGTGGCCCCCACTTGCCGCAACTGGAGAAAGCCCTCGCACGAACCGAAGACCCAGCACAGCCAAAAATAAATAAATAAATTAAAAAAAATAAAAAAAAAATATAGTTACTTTAAAAAAAAAAAAAAAAAAAGAAAATAGGCAGACTGAAGCATGCAGAAAAAGAATGAAAAATATAGGGAGTAAGAGTTACAGATGATACATTGAGAAGGTCTAACATACATGTAATTGTTGCTGCAGAAGAAGAGAAGTGAGTGAAAGGAACAGAAACAAAATTTTAATAGATAGTGCCTGTTTTACTGAGCAAGAAAAGGCAAGCCACAGATTTTAAAAGCCCATGGAAGATAAAACAGAATTAGTAATAAGAAACCTACCTACAACACAGCAAAATCTAGAAATCTAATCCTGGAGAAAATGTCCTTTAAAAGTGAAGTAATAACATTTTTCGACAAACAAACAAACTGAGTAAATTTGTCACTAGAAGACCTGAGCTAAAAAAAACAAAAAACAAAACAAACAAAAAAACTAAACTGGTGTTTTTCAGACAAGTAAAATTGGATATATGAATAGAAATAAAAGGCAACAAAAATATAATACTGACTTTTTAAAATAATAACATATTTTGTAGTAAAAATATGGAGACTTTAAAAGACATGAAAAAATAGCATGTTTTTTAGGGTGGAGTACAGTGGATTTCCAGTGTTCTAAGGCCCTTTCCTTACATAGGAAGAGAATAAAATGTCAATTAACATTACACTTTGACAAGTCAAGGATACATGTGGTGATTTCTAGAGAAACAAATAAATATAAAATAATAAATTTCAAGCTAATATACTGGAAAATTACATAATAAGAAATATCCAAATGAGGACAAGATAGTAGAAAAACATAATATAGAAAATTTTAAGCAGAAAACAAGTGAGATAACTGATTTAAAACAAGGTATGTTAATACTTTGGTATATATCAAAGGACTAACCCCTATAGTAAAGGTTACATGGAGTAAAGGTTGCATGGGGTAGAGCAGGAATCTTCAACCTTGTTTCCAAGGGTAAGATTTTACTGAAGATAAAAGCCAGTGTAGTAATAGTGTTATGGGGAAAAGGGTTTAAAGATTGGAAAGAAGGAAAAAAATTCTCAACATTCACAGATGATAAGATTGTGTATAGTGAAAACAGAGAGAGTTACAGATGAATTATTTGAATTACAAGTGAGTTTAACAAGGTTCTACATATATTGCTATTTGGTCAATATACCAAAATCAGGCATATCCATATAGTAGCATTAAGTAAACTGAATATAAAATTTTTTTAAAGATACCATTTATAATAGCATCAAAATATGAAACTCCTACAAGTAATTATAACAAAAGATATAACGTCCTATTCTTTTAAAACTATAAATGCTATTGAGATAAATTTTGAAAAATTTAAATAAATGAAAGGACAAACTATTCATGAGTTGGAAGACATACTGAAAAGATGTCAGTTTTCCTCAAATCAATATATTGATGATGGAATCTCAATTAATATTCCAAATCTTGATTCTAAACTTTATGTGGAGATTCAAGGAACAAAAATAGCTATGTTTCTATTAAAGTTAAAGAACAAGATTTGAGAACTTTTTGGATATTAAGTCTAATTATAAAATTAAGTAATTAAGGTGATACAATCTCAGCATAAAGCTATGCCAATAGACTGTAAGAGAATAGAGGCCAGAACCAACCACTCGAATATATGACACTTCACTAGAGCAAAGATAGTACTACAGAGGATTGGAAAACCCATGGTCTTTTCAATAAATGGTCCTTCAGCAACTAGGTATCTATATGGGGCCATATGGACCCTGCCATTACAATTCTTGTAACAGTGATCCAATCAACACTTCTTTTTCCAGGAACACAGTCCCTGTCTTAAGGAGGTTTGAGTGAATTTATTTATTTTTATTTTTGGCCGCGTTGGGTCTTCATTGATGTGCATGGGCTTTCTTTATTTGCGGCGAGCAGGGGGTACTCTTTGTTGCGGTGAGTGGGCTTCTCATTGTGGTGACCTCTCTTGTTGCACAGCACAAGCTCTAGGCGTGCAGACTTCAGTAGTTGTGGCTCACAGGCTCTAGAGCTCAGGCTCAGTAGTTGTGGCACACGGGCTTAGTTGTTCTGTGGCATGTGGGATCTTCCCTAACCAGGGATCGAACCCGTGTCCCCTGCATTGGAAGGCAGATTCTTAACCACTGCACCACCAGTGAAGTCCTGGTTTGAGTGAATTTAAAGGCAACTATCACTATTGTACCACTCTTACGTATTCTTGTCTCTAGATAAATTCCAAAGTCGCTTGAACTGTTCATCATGTGATATGGCTTCTAGGCCACTCACTGTTACTATTACCTTCATCTTGATAGGCCACAATTTTCCAGTCTCTCTTTCAAAACACTCAACCAAAAGTGAATACATGCTTTTAGTGGATCTGATCTGCAGTATAATTTCTTGTGTTTCAGTTGTTATACTATTAATATAGATATATATTAATTTTCTCAGCAAACACATCAGTAGATGCCTTGTACTAAAATTACAATCAACCAAAATCCTTTTCTTTCACATGTATTATATGGATATTAAGACCTATCTTCTCCTTTATGCATTGGGGAGTTGCACAATACTTTTAACCTAACAATAAATCCATTAAACTTAAGAGGAAAATGAGGTAAAATGTATAAAGCACTTTAATGTGGTACCTGGTTTATAGTGAGCAATCAAAATACTGTTAAAAAATGTCATATTTTCCTTAATAATTTAGGCACCTTCTAGGAAGATGACAAACAAAGCTCACTTACATGCAAACACACAACACAAATACACACACAGACATAGATGTGTCCATTTTTCTCGTGCCTAAAATTACAGTGCTGAAAGAAGCTGCCATTATCAAGAATTACTCACTGAAATTAACTTTGCCTTGAACAACAAAAAAGTATAAACCTACACGGCAACTGGAAATAACCCAAGTTGTAATTGCAGACTCCTGTGGTTGGCTAATTTTTTTTTTTTTTAACATCTTTATTGGAGTATAATTGCTTTAAAATGGTGTGTTAGTTTCTGCTTTATAACAAAGTGAATCACTTATACATATACATATATCCCCATATCTCTTCCCTCTTGGGTCTCCCTCCCTCCCACCCTCCCTATCCCACCCATCTAGGTGGTCACAAAGCACTGAGCTGATATCCCTGTGCTATGCGGCTGCTTCCCACTAGCTATCTATTTTACGTCTGGTAGTGTATATATGTCCATGCCACTCTCTAACTTTCTCCCAGTTTACCCTTCCCCCTCCCCATATCCTCAAGTCCATTCTCTAGTAGGTCTGTGTCTTTATTCCCGTCTTGCCCCTAGGTGCTTCATGACCATTTCTTTGTTTGTTTTTTAGATTCCATATATATGTGTTACCATATGGTATTTGTTTTTCTCTTTCTGACTTACTTCACTCTGTATGACAGACTCTAGGTCCATCCACCTCACTACAAATAACTCAATTTAATTTCTTTTTATGGCTGAGTAATATTCCATTGTATATATGTGCCACATCTTTATCCATTCATCTGTTGATGGACACTTAGGTTGCTTCCATGCCCTGGCTATTGTAAATAGAGTTGCAATGAACATTGTGGCACAAACTCTTTTTTAATTACGGTCTTCTCAGGGTATATGCCCAGTAGTGGGATTGCTGGGTCATATGGTAGTTCTATTTTTAGTTTTAAGGAACCTCCATACTGTTCCCCATAGTGACTGTATCAATTTCCATTCCCACCAACAACACAAGAGGGTTCTCTTTTCTCCACACCCTCTCCAGCATTTATTGTTTGTAGATTTTTTGATGATGGCCATCCGATCGGTGTAAGATGATATCTCATTGTAGTTTTGATTTGCATGTCTCTAACGATTAATGATGTTGAGCATCCTTTCATGTGTTTGTTGGCAATCTGTATATCTTTTTTGGAGAAATGTCTATTTAGGTTTTCTGCCCATTTTTGGAATGGGTTGTTTGTTTTTTTGATATTGAGTTGCATGAGCTGCTTGTAAAATTTGGAGATTACTCCTTTGTCAGTTGCTTCATTTGCAAATAATTTCTCCTATTCTGAGGATTGTCTTTTTGTCTTGCTTATGGTTTCCTTTGCTATGCAAAAGCTTTTAAGTTTCATTAGGTCCCATTTGTTTATTTGTGTTTTTATTTCCATTTCTCTAGGAGCTGGGTCAAAAAGGATCTTGCTATGATTTATGTCATAGAGTGTTCTGCCTATGTTTTCCTCTAAGAATTTGATAGTGTCTGGCCTTACATTTAGATCTTTAATCCATTTTGAGTTTATTTTTCTGTATGTTGTTACGGAGTGTTCTAATTTCATTCTTTTACATGTAGCAGTCCAGTTTTCCCAGCACCACTTATTGAAGAGGCTGTCTTTTCTCCACTGTATATTCTTGCCTCCTTTATCAAAGATAAGGTGACCACATATGAGTGGGTTTATCTCTGGGCTTTCTATCCTGTTCCATTGATCTATATTTCTGTTTTTGTGCCAGTACCATAATGTCTTTATTGCTGTAGGTTTGTAGTATAGTCTGAATTCAGGGAGCCTGATTCCTCCAGCTCCATTTTTCTTTCTCAAGATTGCTTTGGCTATTCAGGGTCTTATATGTTTCCATACAAATTGTAAAATTTTTTGTTCTACTTCTGTGAAAAATGCCATTGGTAGATTGATAAGGATTGCAATTAATCTGTAGATTGCTTTGGGTAGTAGAGTCATTTTCACAATGTTGATTCTTCCAATCCAAGAACATAGTATATCTCTCCATCTGTTTGTATCATCTTTAATTTCTTTCACCAGTGTCTTATAATTTTCTGCATACAGGTCTTTTGTCTCCTTAGGTAGGTTTATTCCTAGATATTTTACTCTTTTTGTTGCAGTGGTAAATGGGAGTGTTTCCTTAATTTCTCTTTCAGATTTTTCATCATTAGTGTATAGGAATGCAAGAGATTTCTGTGTATTAATTTTGCATCCTGCTACTTTACCGAATTCTTTGATTAGCTCTAGTAGTTTTCTGATAGCATCTTTAGGATTCTCTATGTATAGTATCATGTCATCTGCAAACATTGACAGCTTTACTTCTTCTTTTCCAATTTGGATTCCTTTTATTTCTTTTTCTTCTCTGATTGCAGTGGCTAAAACTTCCAAAACTATGTTGAATAATAGTGGTGACAGTGGCAACCTTGTCTTTTTCCTGATCTTAGTGGAAATGGTTTCCGTTTTTCACCATTGAGGATGATGTTGACTGTTGGTTTGTCATATAATGCCTTTATTATGTTGAGGTAAGTTCCCTCTGCCTATTTTCTGGAGGGTTTTTATCATAAATGGGTGTTGAATTTTGTTGAAAGCCTTCTCTGTTTCTATTGAGATGATTGTATGGTTTTTCTCCTTCAATTTGTTAATATGGTGTATTACATTGATTGATTTGCCTATATTGAAGAATCCTTGCATTCCTGGGATAAACCCCACTTGATCATGGTGTATGATCCTTTTAATGTGCTGTTGGATTCTGTTTGCTAATATTTTGTTGAGGATTTTTGCATCTATGTTCATCAGTGTTATTGGCCTGTAGTTTTCTTTCTTTGTGACGTCTTTGTCTGGTTTTGGTATCAGGGTGATTGTGACCTCATAGAATGAGTTTGAGAGTGTTCCTCCCTCTGTTATATTTTGGAAGAGTTTGAGAATGATAGGTGTTAGCTCTTCGCTAAATGTTTTATGGAATTCGCCTGTGAAGCCATCTGGTCCTGGGCTTTTGTTTGTTGGAAGATTTTTAATCGCAGTTTCAATTTCAGTGCTTGTGATTGGTCTGTTCATATTTTCTATTTCTTCCTGGTCCAGTCTCAGAAGGTTGTGCATTTCTAAGAATTTTTCCATTTCTTCCAGGTTGCCCATTTTATTGGCATATGGTTGCTTGTAGGCTAATATTTTTGAATGAATATTATCGCTTGTGTGGGAGTTGAGTTGCTGACTAGCAAAAATCTCAGTTCACTTTTCATTCCGCTGGCGTCATACCTTAATGTCACTAATGGCCTACTCTCACAAATAGATAATTGACTACCTGTGCTCAGCAATCATTGCTCAGCTGAAAATAGATCCTGAATAACATTGATCATTTCATTTTCTCTGTCAAACCTAGCTGTGCTGACAGGACATCCCACAGAGTAGAATAACTATGAAGATGACTGCAGAGAAGCCATTAGGAGAGTTATGTGGCCTCTGTCAGAGCTACTGTTTCTTCTGCTATATAACTATTGGGAGAAATGTGCTTGCACATTTCACTTTAAAAACATATTTTCTTACGCAATTTTCATATTCTCTGAAATACACTTGCTTGGAACACACAAAACAAAGACAAATTAAGCTAGTAGAAACATCATCAGCTAACTCCCACATTCCTAAACAAATCTCAGAATAGGACACACATAACATATTCAGGCTTGGTGAATTCACACTAAATAGTTATTTCAAATTGCAAAAGAAGCTCTATTTTTTTTAAATTAGTAAATTCAACATGAGTGTAAACAATTAGGAAGGCTATTCTGGGAGGTCAGTGAGGATGGAGAATAAGAGAATTAAATCTTTGTGATTAGAAAAGTTCAGAAGGAAAAAAGTAAATCAGTCATTTGTGGGGCTTATAGAGTATCTTGAAAATAAATCTGTTTGCAGTTATTATTGTGTAATCTGCTGTCAATACAGCCCTAGTCAGCCAGATCCAAATGAATTTTCTACCTGAAGTGATTGATTTACCCTGATTAAGGACACTAATCCTATTTAGTGACTTCTTAATTCCCAGTGTCCTGCTTGTCTCTTGCATGGTACAAAGTTCAGGCAAGCCAGCACTGAGTGGTAGGTGTTGAACAGAACATTTTTTCCACTAGTACAAGAGAAGCGAGTACACTATTTACACATTGCAAACAGCCACAGGGTCTTATAGCCAGTTTGACAATCCTGAACTTGGCATTTTGAAAAGGAATTTTTCATTGAAAGAGGAATTTGAGTTTCACTACTACTGAAACCTGGTCTCTGCAAATAATTCTTGTGGTGATCCAGGGGCAAAAGTTGCAGAGAGCAAAACTTTCGCAGACTCAGCCTTGCATTATACCCACTGCTCACACCCTTCAGTCTTTAACCAAAAGAAGAAATATCTAGTACTGATCAGCTTCTTCCTTCATGGGTAAAATTTTTTTTATATAAAGTTTACAAACTGTGTTTATCTTATGTGAATTATATTTTTTACCCATTTTCTCTTTCAGATTCTGTTAGCTCATCATATAATAAACGTAGTATCCTTTTTAATATATAATGGAGACTTTTTTAATTTTTAAAATTTTTATTTTAGTTTTAATATTGTTATGATCAGAAGTTTTTAAATGGCTATGTAGATTATCTTTTTTCCTGTGACATATTTTTATCAGTCCTAAGTTCGCAATAGACTAAGATTTGAAAAATATTTAGTTTTATCTTGATTTGATTTTTCTCAATACAATACACCTAATCTATCTGTTATTTATTTCAAAGATGTGACAGTGATTCTCAAATTGAGACAAGAGATAGGGATCAGTACATTCAGGTGTGAGTACATACTTAAATGTAATCTGAGATGTTCCTTTATAATATATTAGGTTCTTATATATAATAAGATAAAGCCAAAAGTATCTCTTCTTTTCCATTGATCTGGTTGGTTTATGCACCAATACTCTACTTTCAGTAAGGGTTGTTATAATATCAGTTTTAATATTTTCCTATGTATTCTGTATTAATTTCTATCACTATATATGAATCACCACAAACTCAGCAGCTTAAAAAAAACATACATTTATTATGTCACCATTTCTATGGGTCAAGAATCTGGGCATGGCTTCACCGAATCCCCTGCTCAAGGTCTCGCAAGGCTGCAGTCAAGGTGTCTGCTGGGCTGCATTTCCATCTGGAGGCTTGAGAAAGGAAGAACACACTTCCAGACTCATTCAAGGTTGGCAGAATTAATTTTCTTGCATTTGTGGGATTGGAGGCCCCAATTCCTACTGGCCACCAGGTGGAGGCTGCCCTTCAGTCTTACTGGCCACCTGCAGTTCCCTGACATGTGGTCCTCTCCATATGCAGTCACAACATAACAGATCACTTCTTCAAAGTGAAGAGTCTTCCCCTCCAATCTGCTAATTTGCCTTATAAAATCTGTCATACAGAGTGAAGTAGCCAGAAAGAGAAAAACAAATATCATATATTAACGCATACATGTGGAATCTAGAAAAATGGTACAGATGAAACTATTGTAGGGCAGGAATAGAGACATGGTCATAGAGAACGGACATGTGTACATGGGGGAAGGGGAGGGTGGAACGAATTGGGAGATTAGGTTTGACATAAATACACTACCATGTGTAAAATAGCTAGTGGGAACCTGCTGTATAGCACAGGAAGTGCAGCATGGTGCTCTGTGATGACCGAGATGGGGGGAGTGAGAGGGAGGTCAAAGAGGGAGGGGATATAGGTATACATATAGCTGATTCACTTCATTGTACAGCAGAAACTAACATAACATTGTAAAGCAATTTTATTCCAATAAAATAAAATGTAATGGAATCGTGAAAGTGATATCCCATCACTTTTGCCATATTCTATTGATGAGAAGTAAGTCACAGCTTCCATTCACACACAAATGGAGATAGATACACACATAACAACAGGGACAGAGATCATGAAGACCGTCATCGAAGTCTACCTACCACAAATTTGCTTTAAAATAAGTTTTAGGGCTTCCCTGGTGGTGCAGTAGTTGAGAATCTGTCTGCTAATGCAGGGGACACGGGTTCGAGCCCTGGTCTGGGAAGATTCCACATGCCACAGAGCAACTAGACCCGTGAGCCACAACTACCGAGCCTACGCGTCTGGAGCCTGTGCTCCGCAACAAGAGAGGCCACGATAGTGAGAGGCCCGTGCACTGCGATGAAGAGAGGCCCCGGCTTGACGCATCTAGAGAAAGCCCTCACACAGAAACGAAGACCCAACACAGCCAAAAATAACTACATAAATAAATAAATAAATAAAATAAAATAAAAAGTTTTAATATTTTTTCAAATATGTGTTTGATATTTATATGAACTTAGTCTTCTAGTTGTGATGAATATCTGTTTGAATGTACCGTATTTTTTAATTTGGAAGAAAATGTTACCTCTAAAATATATAATGCTCCCCATTAGAAACATTAAATACTCATAGGTATACTCAAATGCTCACGTTATCTCTTTAAAGTATTATAGCTATCTTCACATAGTTTATATATATTCTGGTTGAAGGATTTTTTTGATCAAGAATATTTTTGGATGTTAATGGCCAGTGAGAGTGAGATTTTTTTACTGTTATTTTTTATTGAAGTACAGTTGACGTAAAATATTTTTATAAGTTACAGGTATGCAATATAGTGATTCAAAATTTTTAAAGGCTATACTCCATTTATAGTTATTACAAAACTTTTGCTATATTTTCCATGTTGTACAAGATATCCTTGTAGCTTATTTTATACATAATATTTTGTACCTCTTAATCCCCCAACCCTATGATGCCTTTCCCCCTCCCCTCTCCCCACTGGCAACAACTAGTTTGCTCTCTGTATCTGTGAGTCTGCTTCTTTTTTGTTATATTCACTAGTTTGTTGTATTTTTTAGATTCCACATATAAGTGATATCATATATGTATATACACCACATTTTCTTTATCCATCCTTCTGTTGATGGACACTTACTTTGCCATATCTTGTCAATTGTAAATAATGCTGCTATGAACATTGGGGTGTTTGTATCTTTTTGAATTAGTGGAGAAAAGGGAACCCTCATACACTGTTGGTGGCAATGTAAATTGGTGTAGCCACTGTGGAAAACAGTATGAAATTTTCTCAAAAAACTAAAAACAGAACTACTTTATTACCCAGCAATTGCACTCTAGAATAAGATTTTTATTTATTAAATTTTATGATTATTTATTGCTCAGGTTTTGAAATACATTGATTTATAACTATTTTTATTGGATATAAACACATTTCTGAAATATTTTGTTCTTTCTAATATAATTTTTAATAAATTCTTTGTGGATTTCTAGGATAATATTTTTAATATGAGTGTTAATGTTCATTTTCCTTTACATTTCCTTGTACTTAAAGCTAAGGCCACTGTGTATGGCTGTATATTTCTTTGCCCAAAGGAATCAAGGCAAAGATACAGGAGGACTCTGACGTCCATTCCTGCCCTACTTGTTTAGGGGTATGCCTGATATAGAGAGGCATAGCTGTGGAAAAAGAGACCTCTTTTTAAAATAAAGTGTTCCCTCCCTTCAGGGAGGTGTTTTGTAATCTCTGTGCTCAGAGGTAGAGGTGCTTTTTTACAAACTGTCTAATGTCTCTGTATAGGTTAATAACATTTCTGTTATCTCTCCTATTCTACATAACATTGGGCAAGTTGTTTAACCTCTCTGTGCCTAGATTTCTTCATCTGTTAAGTGGAGGTAATAATAGTACCCACTACATAAATTATCAGTTTGTGTAAACTAACAGTTCCTGGCTCTTAGTAAATGTTTAATAAATTTTCATTATAGTTGTTCTCATTTGTTATTGTTTTGTTCTCCTTGAGTTTTCCATTTTTTCTCAGGAACATTTAGGATTGTCAGAACAGGAGTTTAATAAAGAAGAGGAAAAGGAGAAGAAGAAGAAGGAACAAAGCAATGAGAAAAGAGGAAGGGAAGGAGGGAGTGAGGGAGGGAAAGAAAGAAGAAAGAAAAAATATTTGACTTAAAATATCCAAGGACAGGGAAGGGACAAGAAGGGGGGAATTAGATGAAGGCAGACAAAAGGTACAAACTTCTAGTTATAAGATAAATAAGTACTAAGAATGTAATATACAATATGATAAATAATACCACTGCTGTAACTTGTATATGAAAGTTGTTAAGAGATCTCATAAATCCTAAGATATCTCATCAAAAGGATTTTTTTTTCTTTTATTTTGTATCTATATGAGAAAATGGATGTTCACTAAACTTACTGTGGTCATTTCATGATGTATGTCAGTTAAATCATTATGCTGTACACCTTATACAGTGCTGTATGTCAATTATACATCAATAAAACTGGAAGAAAAAAATGTCCGAGGGCATATCCAGATTTTATGGGAGCATAAAACTTATACCATATTGGGTCCCCTTTTAATAAAAATAATACAAAAATAATTTAATTTGCAAAATTACAAAAATATATAACCATGTGAACACATTGCTAGGGTTCCTCCCAGGGCCTTGGAAGGACTGAAACCCTGAAACCCTGAAACTCAATTTTCATTAGATTCAAGGGAAATATGTTTCCATAGACAACCAAAATTGGATTTTGAAGAAAAATAGCAATCTCAAAAGTAAAACTACAATCCTTTTAAAATTGTTTACCTTGCCTTAACATAAAGAACAAGAATGACACAGATCATGAGATCTTCTATACTGTGTGACTCTTTCTAGAAGACATCAAAAAATTGAGTTTGCTGTTCAAGAAGAAGGAGAAATCCTTTCTGACAGAAGAATGGCAAGGGACATATCAATGAAGTCAAATACTACGTTTCTCACTGTTATCCCCCAAGAAGAGAGAAGGGGTTTTTAGAAACATCAGGAGAGATAGAAGTGAAACTGAGCACATTAGAGATAGCGACTCACTTCGCAGTAGCCAGGGAAGTAGGGGAGGCTGCAGAGTTTTACAGAGGTGGTGGTGAGTTTTCTGAGGCAACACTTCTGGTTACCTATAGCCCATACATGATGAACATGTGATCCAGAGATTCTTTCCCACCCTGCCAAGAAAACCAAGGGGCTTGGAGGTCCAGGGGACCGACCTGGGTCCTAATATCAGAGCTCAAAGGCCACTGTGTATAAGATGCAAGCTGACTTAGACAATAAAACTAAAATGTCAAGAATTAGGAAACATTAGAATAACATTTATAAAGGTTATAGGTAAAATATGTTGAATCAAGAGTTCTATGTATAGAAAAACATAAGAAGAAATTGGCAAAACCAAATTTATAATGAATTATTTTAATAAATCTCAGATTATATGTAATTTCTGAGGTTATGAAGATATAAAAATATAATGATTATATTTATAATTCTGCCATTTATATTTCGTGCAGTATATATTATTAAATTTATATGTTCATTGTATAATTATTATTTATAACACTTAATTGTTAGTGATAGTATACATCTGCCTATGTATTTCCAAATTTTTCTCTGAAAACAGATTAACATAACTTCTGTTGGCCATAAAATATTTATAAGCATTATTTCACATAAAACTCCTCAAAAGGAGTTTTGCTGGCTCCTTGTTGCCCAATCTCTCTTTAATCCACTTCAATCAAGATTTCTTCTCCACCATTTAATTTTTTTGAAATCGCCAACTAAGTCATATTCCCCACAGCATCACTGGATATAGTTTATTGCTAAGCTCCTTTCTTTTCTCTGCTTATACTCTAAAAGAATCACTCCAGTTGATTCTATTCAGGTACATGATTTTAAATACTATCCATGAGTTAATGGCTCATTTTTGTCTCTTGCTCTAGGCCCTCACCTGAGCTCCAGGTGCTTAGATTCCATTGTCAAATCAATTTCTCAACTGAGATATATTTAGTAGGTTTATGAAGATTAACATACTGAAGACTGATTCTTTGATTCATCTGTCAAAACTCTGCTCTTCCCCAAGCCTTCTCCTTCTCAGTAAAAGAAACCACCACAGCTCAGGCCAAAGGCTAAGAAATAACTTTAATTCACTGCTTTCCCTCAGGCCCCATAAGTCAGACAGATAAAGACAAATACTATATGATAACAGTTATATGTGGAATCTGAAAAATAAAACAAACACATTACCACTGGAGAAAGGAAAGTGGGAGAAGGGCAGGAAAGGAGTAGGAGATTAAGAGATACAAACTACTATGTATTAAAAATAGACAAGCAGCAAGGATATATTGTACAGCACAGGCAATTACAGCCATTATTTTGTAGTACCTTTTAATGTAGTATAACCTATAAAAATACTGAATCACTATGCTGCACAACTAATACTAATATCATATTGCAAATCTACTATACTAAATAAATAAATAAATAAAATGCTTGGCTAGAAAAAAATCAACTTACAATTATATGGTAAATCTGACCACTTCTCACCATCTCTTGCAATAATTCAACCTTGATAAAGTCACTGCTATCATTGCACTCCTAAGTTCCAGGAATACCCTCATACCTGTCATCACTTCTTTCTTTACTCCTCCAGTGTGGTCTCTGGAGAAACGGTCATAACACTTGTAATACTTATGTCAGAACTTTCCCTTGCGTGTTCAACACCCTTCAACATCTTTCAAATTCAATTTTCCATGAACTATCATATAATGGAGCTTTCTCATCCTTTGTGACGGCTAATCTTATGTGTCAACTTGACTGGCCACAGAGTGACTATACTAAACATTATTTCTAGGGGTGTCTGTGAGGGTGTTTCCAGATGAGATCAGCATTTGAATCCATGGACTCAGTAAAGTAGATGGCTTTCTCAATGTGGGTGGCCATCACAACATACGTTGAGGACCTGAATAAATCAAAGGCTGAGGATGAAGTGATTTGTCCCGTTTTTTCCTCCTGTCTCACTGCTTAAAGTGGGACATCTCATCTTAGTTTCTTCTTCCCTCAGACTGGGATGTACAACATTGTCTCTCCTGATGGAGCCTTCCAACTCTGACTGAGTTACATCACAGGTGTTCCTGGATCTCCAGCTTGCATGTGGCAGATCACAGGACTTCTCAGTCTCTTAATTTTGTGAGCCAATTCCTCACAATAAATCTCCTTGATAGATTAGATAGATAGATAGATAGATAGATAGATAGATAGATAGATAGATAGATATAGAAAGAGCTTATCTCAAGAACTCTGACTAATATGCTCTTTCTCTCTCATTTAATGGCAATTTCCTCCTCCCTCATGCCATTTCACTTGCACTGATATTCTTGCTCTTCTGCAAATAACCTAATTCCTGACTCAGACTTTTACATTTGCTGTTTCCTCTCTCACATATGCTCCCACAACCCCCTACCCCCCAAAAGACACTCACATTTCTCACTCCTATATATCATTTAGTTATCTTTTCAAATGTCACCTTCCTAAAGAGGCCATTCCTTAACATCATGTCTAAACTAGCCTTTCCCCCTCCTCCTGCTAGTCCCTCTTCCTTCTTTATGTTTCTTCAAAGCACTTATCACAACTTCAGACTACACTATTTTTTTATTTGTACCTTTTACTGCCTGCAACCTCCCAAAACAATATAATCTCTTTCCTATGTTTGAGTATTCTAAAATATTGCTTTACTTTTATAATCTGAAACAATAAGTTATTTTAATTAGAAACCATAATGATGTATCACATAGAAATTAATAATAGGAAGAATACTTTCAAATAGAACATATAATATTTTATCATATCTCACTAGAAGATTTAAAAGCTTTTTTATTTCATTATTAAATGAAAAATATTAAAAATAAATTATTAGAGGAGACCTTCAAGATGGCAGAGGAGTAAGACATGGAGATCAACTTCCTCCCCACAAATACATCAAAAATACATCTACACGTGGAACAATTCTTACAGAACACCTACTGAGCGCTGGCAAAAGACCTCAGATTTCCCGAATGGCAAGAAACTCTCTACGTACTTGGATAGGAGAAAAGAAAAAGAAAAAAACAGAGACAAAAAATAGGGATGGGACCTGCATCTCTGGAAGGGAGCTGTGGAGGAGGAAAAGTTTCCACACACTAGGAAGCCTCTTCACTGGTGGAGGGGGTGGGAGAAGCTTCAGGGCCACCGAGGAGAGCACAGCAACAGGGGTACAGAGGGCAAAGTGGAGTGATTCCTGCACAGAGGATTGTTGCTGACCAGCACTCAACAGCCTGAGAGGCTTGTCTGCTCACCTGCTGGGGTGGGTGGGATCTTGGAGCTGAAGCTAAGGCTTCGGAGGTCAGATCCCAGGGAGAGGACTGGGTTTGGCTTCATGAACACAGCCTGAAGGGGGCTAATGTGCAACAGCTAGCTGAGAGGGAGTCCATGAAAATGTCTGGAACTGTCTAAGAGTAAAAAGACCATTGTTTCGGGGTGCTTGAGGAGAGGGGATTCAGAGCACTGCCTAAATGAGCTCCAGAGATGGGCGCGAGCCTTGGCTATCAGCTCAGACACCAGAGGCGGGCATGAAAAGCTAACACTGCTGCTGCTGCAGCCACCAAGAATCCTGTGTGCAAGCACAGGTCACTATCCACACCCCCGCCCCCTGGAGCCTGTGTAGCCCGCCACTGCCAGGGTCCCATGATTCAGGGTCAACGTCCCCAGGAGAACACATGGCATGTCTCAGGTTGTTGCAAAGTCATGCCGGCCTCTGCCGCCACAGGATCACCCCACATTCCAATTATAACTACAATACCCCTCCCTCACCCTGGCCAGAGTGAGCCAGATCCCCCTAATCAGCTACTGTTTTAACCCCTTCCTGTTTGGGTGGAAGCAGATGCCTGAGGGCAATCTACATGCAGAAGTGTGGCCAAAACCAAAGCTGAACCCCAGGAGCTGTGCAAACAAAGAAGAGAAAGGGAATTTTCTCCGTGCAGCATCTGGAGCAGTGGATTAAATCCCCACAAGCAACTTGAGGTACCTTGCATCTGTGAAACACCTGAATAAACAACAAATCAACCTAAAATTGAGGTGGTGAACTTTGGGAACAACTGTAGACTTGGGGTTTGCTGTATGCGACTGACTTTTATGTTTATCTTAGTATAGTTTTTTGTGCTTGTTATCATTGGTGGATTTCTTTATTGGTTTCATTGCTGTCTTCTTTGTTTTATTGCTTTGAAACATTTTTTTATTTTAATATTTTTTTAATTTTAATTATTTTATTTCATTTTATTATTTTTTAAAATATTTTTTCTTTCTTTTTGTCTCCCTTTTCTTCTGAGCCGTGTGGCTGACAGGGTCTTGGTGCTCCGGTCTGGTGTGAGGCCTGAGCCTCTGAGGTGGGAGAGCTGACTTGAGGACATTGGACCACCAGACACCTCCCAGCTCCACATAATATCAATTGGCGAGAGTTTTCCCAGAGATCTCCATCTCAATGCCAAGACCCAGCTCCACTCAACGACCAGCAAGCTACGGTGATGGACACCTTAAGCCAAACAACTAGCAAGACAGGAATACAACTCCACCCATTAGAAGAGAGGGAGCCTAAAATCACACTAAGTTAAAAGACACCCCAAATCACACCACCAGAAGCAGCCCTATCCACCAGAAAGACAAGGTCCAGCCCCACCCACAAGAACACTGACACCAGTCCCCTCCACCAGAAAGCCTACACAAGTCACTAAACCAACCTTACTCACTGGGGGCAGACACCAAAAACAAAGGGAAATATGAACATGCAGCCTGCGAAAAAGAGACCACAAACACAGTAAGTTAAGCAAAGTGGGAAGGCAGAGAAACATGCAGCAGATGAAGGAGCAAGGGAAAAACTCACCAGACCAAACAAATGAAGAGGAAATAGGCAATCTACTTGAAAAAGAATTCAGAGTAATGATAGTAAAGATGATACAAAATCTTGGAAGTAGAATGGAGAAAATACAAGAAATGTTTAACAAGGACCTAGAAGAACTATAGAGTAAACAAACAATGATGAACAACACAATAAATGAAATTAAGAATTCTCTAGAAGGAATCAATAGCAGAATAACTGAGGCAGAAGAATGGATAAGTGACCTGGAAGATAAAATAGTGGAAATAATTACTGAAGAGCAGAATAAAGAAAAAAGAATGAAAAGAATTGAGGACAGTCTCAGAGACCTCTGGGATAACATTAAACACACCAACTTTCAAATTGCAAGGATCCCAGAAGAAGAAGAGAAAAAGAAAGGGTCTGAAAAAATATTTGAAGAGATTATAGTTGAAAACTTCCCTAACATGGGAAAGGAAATAGTCAGTCAAGTCGAGGAACAACAGAGAGTCCCAAACAGGATAAATCCAAGGAGAAACACACCAAGACACACAATAACTAAACTATCAAAAATTAAATACAAAGAAAATATATTAAAAGCAGCAAGGGAAAAGCAACAAATAACATAAAAAGGAATCCCCAAAAGGTTCACAGCTGATCTTTCAGCAGAAACTCTGCAAGCCAGAAGGGAGGGGCAGGACATACTGAAAGTGATGAAAGGGGAAAATCTACAACAAAGATTACTCTACCCAGCAAGGATCTCATTCAGCTTCAATGGAGAAATTAAAACCTTTACAGACAAGCAAATTTAAGAGAATTCAGCACACCAAACCAGTTTTACAACAAATGCTAAAAGAACTTCTCTAGGCAGGAAAAAAGAGAAGGAAAAGACCTACAAAAACAAACCCAAAACAATTAAGAAAATGGTAACAGGAACATACATATCAATAATTACCTTAAATGTAAAAGGATTAAATGCTCCAACCAAAACATATAGACTGGCTGGATGGATACAAAAACAAGACCCGTATATATATTGTCTACAAGAGACCCACTTCAGACCTAGGGACACATGTAGACTGAAAGTGAGGGGATGGAAAAAGATATCCCATGCAAATAGAAATCAATAGCAAGCTGGAGTAGCAATTCTGATATAAGAAAAAATAGACTTTAAAATAAAGACTATTACAAGAGACAAAGAAGGACACTATATAATGATCAAGGGGTCGATCAAAGAAGAAGATATAACAATTGTAAATAT
Organism: Balaenoptera ricei; assembly: GCF_028023285.1. Taxonomy (NCBI): domain Eukaryota; kingdom Metazoa; phylum Chordata; class Mammalia; order Artiodactyla; family Balaenopteridae; genus Balaenoptera; species Balaenoptera ricei. The sequence goes on from NC_082655.1 coordinate 52,633,993, forward strand.
GTATGCACCCAACATAGGAGCACCTCAATACATAAGGCAAATGCTAACAGCCATAAAAGGGAAAATCGACACTAACACAATAATAGTAGGGGATTTAACACCCCACTTTTACCAATGGAAAGATCATCCAAAATGAAAATAAATAAGGAAACACAAGCTTTAAATGATACATTAAACAAGAGGGACTTAATAGATATTTATAGGACATTCCATGCAAAAACAACAGAATACACTTTCTTCTCAAGTGATCATGGAACATTCTCCAGGATAGATCATATCTTGGGTCACAAATCAAGCCTTGGAATATTTAAGAAAATTGAAATCGTATCAAGTATCTTTTCCAACCACATCGTTATGAGACTAGATATCAATTACACGAAAATATCTGCAAAAAATAAAAACACATGGAGGCTAAACAATACACTATTAAATAAACAAGAGATCACTGAAGAAATCAAAGGGGGACTCACAGAATACCTAGAAACAAATGACAATGAAAACACGAAGATCCAAAACCTATGGGATGCAGCAAAAGCAGTTCTAAAAGGGAAGTTTATAGCAATCCAATACTACCTCAAGAAACAAGAAACATCTCAAATAAACAACCTAAACTTACACCGAAAGCAGTTAGAGAAAGAAGAAAAGAACCCTGAAGTTAGCAGAAGGAAAGAAATCATAAAGATAAGATCAGATATAATGAAAAAGAAAGGAAAGAAACAAGAGCAAACATCAATAAAACTAAAAGCTGGTTCTTTGAGAAGATAAACAAAATTGATAAAGCACTAGCCAGACTCATCAGGAAAAAAAGGGAGAAGACTCAAATCAACAGAATTAGAAATAAAAAGGAAAAGTAACAACTGACACTGCAGAAATACAACAGCTCATGAGAGATTACTACAAGCAACTATGTGCCAATAAAATGGAGAACCTAGAAGAAATGGATAAATTCTTAGAAAAGCACAACCTTCTGAGACTGAACCAGGAAAAAATAGAAAATATAAACAGACCAATCACAAGCATTGAAATTGAAACTGTGATTAAAAATCTTCCAACAAACAAAAGCCCAGGACCAAGTGGTTTCATAGGTGAATTCTATGAAATATTTACAGAAGAGCTAACACCTATCCTTCTCAAACTCTTCCAAAATATAGCAAGGGAATAAACGCTCCCATACTCATTCTATGAGCCACCATCACCCTGATACCAAAACCAGACAAAGATGGCACAACAAAAGAAAACTAGAGATCAATATCACTGATGAGCATAGAGGCAAAAATTCTCAAGAAAATACTAACAAACAGAATCCAACAGCACATTAAAAGGATCATACACCATAATCAAGTGGGGTATATCCCAGGATTGCAAGGATTCTTCAATATACACAAATCAATAAATGTGATAAACCATATTAACAAACTGAAGGATAAAAACCATATGACAATCTCAATATATGCAGAAAAAGTTTTGACAAAATTTAACACCCATTTATGATAAAAACCCTCCAGAAAGTAGGCATAGAGGGGACTTACCTCAATATAATAAAGGCCATATATAACAAACCCACAGTCAACATCATTCTCAATGGTGAAAAACTGAAACGATTTCATCTAAATCATGAACAAGACTAGGATGCCCACTGTCACCACTATTATTCAACATAGTTTTGGAAGTTTTAGCCACAGCAATCTGAGACGAAAAAGAAATAAAAGGAATCCAAATTGGAAAAGAAGAAGTAAAGCTGTCACTGTGTGCAGATGACATGATACTATACATAGAGATTCCTAAAGATGCTACCAGAAAACTACTAAAGCTAATCAAAGAATTTGGTAAAGTAGCAGGATACAAGATTAATGCATAGAAATCTCTTGCATTCCTATACACCAATGTTGTAAAATCTGAAAGAGAAATTAAGGAAACACTCCCATTTACCACTGCAACAAAAAGAATAAAATATCTAGGAATAAACCTACCTAAGGAGACAAAAGATCTGTATGCAGAAAACTATAAGACACTGATGAAAGAAATTAAAGATCATACAAACAGATGGAGAGATATACCATGTTCTTGGATTGGAAGAATCAACATTGTGAAAATGACTCTACTACCCAAAGCAATCTACAGATTCAATGTAATCCGTATCAAACTACCACTGGCATTTTTCACAGAACTAGAACAAAACATTTCACAATTTTTATGGAAACACAAAACACCCCAAATAGCCAAAGCAATTCTGAGAAAGAAATACGGAGCTGGAGGAATCAGGCTCCCTGACTTCAGACTATACTACAAACTACAGTAATCAATACAGTATGGTACTGGCACAAAAAGCAGAAATATAGATCAATGGAACAGGATAGAAAGCCCAGAGATAAACCCATGCACATATGGTCACCTTATCTTTGATAAAAGAGGCAAGAATATACAATGGAGAAAAGACAGCTTCTTCAATAAGTGGTGTTGGGCAAACTGGACAGCTACATGTAAAAGAATGAAATTAGAACACTTCTTAACACCATATACAAAAATAAACACAAAATGGATTAAAGACCTAAATGTAAGGCCAGACACTATAAAACTCTTAGAGAAAAACATAGGCAGAACACTATATGACATCAATCACAGCAAGATCCTCTTTGACCCACCTCCTAGGGAAGTGGAAAGAAAAACAAAAATAAACAAATGGGACTTAATGAAACTTAAAAGTTTTTGCATAGCAAAGGAAACCATAAACAAGACAAAAAGACAACCCGCAGAAGGGGAGAAAATATTTGTAAATGAAGCAACTGACAAAGGAGTAATCTCCAAAATATACAAGCAACTCATGCAGCTCAATATCAAAAAATGCAAGCAACCCCAATCCAAAAATGGGCAGAAGATCTAAATAGACATTTCTCCAAAGAAGATATACAGATTGTCAACAAACACATGAACATATGTGCAACATCACTAATTATTAGAGAAATGAAAATCAAAACTACAGTGAGGTATCCCTTCACACTGGTCAGAATGGCTGTCAGCAAAAAATCGGCAAACAATAAATGCTGGAGAGGGTGTGAAGAAAAGGGAACCCTCTTGCACTGTTGGTGGGAATGTAAATTGATAGGGCCACTATGGAGAACAGTATGAAGGTTCTTTAAAAAGCTAAAAATAGAACTACCATATGACCCAGGAATCCCACTACTGGGCACGTATCCTGAGAAAAGCATAGTTCAAAAAGAGTCATGTACCACAATGTTCATTGTAGCACTATTTACAATAGCCAAGCCATGGAAGTGACCTAAGTGTCCATCGACAGATGAATGGATAAAGAAGATGTGGCACATATATTCAGTGGAATATTACTCAGTCATAAAAAGAAACGAAATTGAGTTATTTGTAGTGAGGTGGATGGACCTAGAGTCTGCCATAAAGAGTGAAAAAAGTCAGAAAGAGAAAAACCAATACCATATGCTAACACATATATATGGAACCTAAAAAAAAAAAAAAAGAAAGAAAAATGGTTCTGATGAAGCTACAGGCAGGACAGGAATAAAAACGTAGACATAAAGAATGGACTTGAGGACACAGGGTGGGGGAAGGGTAAGCTGGGACGAAGTGAGAGAGTAGTATTGACATATATACACTACTAATTGTAAAATAGATAGCTAGTGGGAAGCAGCTGCATCCCACGGGGAGATCAGCTCGGTGCTCTGTGACCACCTAGAGGTGTCGGAAAGAGAATGTAGGAGGGAAACTCAAGAGGGAGGAGATATGTGGATATATGTATACATATAGTTGATTCACTTTGTTATACAGCAGAAACTAACACAACATTGTAAAGCAATTATACTCCAATAAAGATGTTAAAAAGAAAAAATAGTTAAACATTCAACTCAATATTCAAGGATAAGAACCACAAAATAGTATTAAGAAAATTACTTGTTAAGAACTAAATAAGACAAAGTTAATCTATTATAATCCTTTTTTAAAAAAAAGAAACAGTAAAAGTGAGAAATGAAACCAAGAGTAGTGTCTTAGAAAAGGAAAGTAAAATAGATAAATCTCTGATAAATCTGACCCCCCAAATTGGAGGACTCATGAATATTCAGAAATAATAATGAGAAAAGGGCTAAGGAAAACATTGAAACCTGTAAGTACAAACATATTTAAGGAATTTGTGATCCACTAACTGAAATATTAAGGCAAATTTGGGAAGAGGTAGAAAACTTGAATAGAAAAATCCGTTTTGAATTTCAAGGACATACGCCCATAAAAATCATTAGTGATTATTAAAGTATGCATATGTAATAGATAATCAACTTCCAATTGAACATAACAGGTTGAAGATATCATCACTCCTCCTGAACTATCACTAAAATACAAGTGAAAGAATCTAAAAAGATATATAAATCCAAACTTACACAAATAATGGAAAAAAGTTAACAGCAGATGAGAGAGGAAAATAAAATTTTAGAAAATGAAAAGACAATAGTAATTGAGTTAAGTTTCAACTTTCTCTGCTCTGCTAAAGGCTAATACTTGTGAGGAAGCCCACAAAAGTAAAAGATTTACTACACAAACACCAGGAAAATCTCAGGAATCAGAGGCAACTTGTTTCACTAAGGGCATTCATGGGAATTGGAGGTGGGACTGCTACAGAAAGGGATACTGACTGAACATGAGCCTGTGCTAGATATTATATCACTAGATTCCCTCCCTCCTGCCATACAAGTGACACCAGAATGTTTACCATTTGTTCAGGCTCTGGGCAACAGAAGACAGAGTAAGTCATGTTACTGAAAACAGGGAGATATAAATGTAAGTCCATATACTCAACTGTGAGACCCCCTCGGTTCACCTCTCCATCATCAGGAACACTGGCTGCGAGGCTCTGACCCACAGTACCAACAGACCAGAGATTAAAAGATTACACTTGGGAGAAACTAACCAGCTTATTGGAGGAAGTCATCGAGAGGACATGACCGTCAGTGACCCTCAAGCTGGACTAAGGCAATTGGAAGCTCCTTACTCCCTCCCCTGTCCTTGGAATGTCCCACAGTGGGAGCTGTTTTCAAAGAACACAGCTTTGAGAAAGCGATGTGTTGCTGAGACCATCTGGACAGTATACGTGACTGAACCCAGTTAAGGCCCCTATAAAAACATTTAAGACTACTGGGCCTGTGCAGAAATCTATTCATCTTGAGGCTGCCCAAGACAAGCCTTGTATGTAAATTCTGGCTTGTTAAACCTGCCACCTATTAATCTGCAGTGGTCTGACTCTTTCTTCAGTCTCCCCTTGTCTTCTTGTACAAGGACCAGTTTTCAAAGCAACACAGCCCTAGAAAATGACACAGGGAGACTGAAATCCCCCAGAAACAAGCTATTTCATCCTATGTGAGGCCTACAAATACAATTTTAAATCAGCATTTTAATGTCTCACTCTTAAATATGGGCAACAGGTAATAACCAGACAATTGAGAAAAGTTTCCAACGTGAAATGCAGTGACAAAAAACATAAACACAAAACAAACTTTTAGAATAATCAAAAAGTATTCTATGAAGGATTTGGAAATACATTTTTTAAAAACTAGTAATCCAAGAAAGACAAGAGAATACTAAATCCTTAAAATAAAAGGATGCCATGAAAAAGAAATGTTTGAAGAACAAACAATAAATTTGGAAAAAAAAAAAAAGCAGATATATAAATTCAATAGAAGGGTTGGGAGATAAAGTTGAAAGATTTTTATCTTCCAAAAAAATGATAAAGTGGAAAAAGTGAGGCAGCTATTATAGAAATAATATAAGAAATTTTTGTATTGTACAAGGTTATGACTTAGAGACTGAAAATATCAATCAAGTGGCCAGCAAAATGAACGAAAAAATGCCCACAAGAGTTACACCATTGTGAATTTTCAGAACTCCAGAAAGAAAGATCCTAAAAGCTTCCAGGAAGAATTTTTTTTTTGAAAAAAAGGCATTTTCAAAGAATTGTTGATCACAATATCATCAAACTCCTCACAAAAGCAACCTGGAAGCTGAAAGACAAGGCAACAAAATTTTGAAGTAAAATCATTTTGACCTGTACAATTCTACATCCAGTCAAGCTAGTAATTAAAGTGAGAGTAGGATAAAAAGCATATTTTTATATTCAAGGTCCCCAAAAATGTACACATTCTTAGAAGTTCACAGAGGAATGGCCGCCCTTCAAAGGAGGAAGTAAATAAAGAGGGAAGACACAGCTTTTGACAGATTGATGTGAACAAGTAAAAGTTAAAGGGGCTTGACAGGATGAAGGGGAAGAAAGTCCCAGGATACCAGATGAGCATCAGGCTCGGGCAGCATTTATTATAAATGAAGCAGGAGGACAGAGGTCTCCAGGAAGCTTGCCTCAAACACTTGCCCCAAAAAAATTTTAGATAGATAGATACATAGATAGATAGATACATAAATAGATAGATAGATAGACACATAGATAGATAGACTTGATATATTTGACCTTAGTAAGAGAGCTTTACTCTTTTTTGAACAGTTTGGAAGTAAATTAATGATAGATATAAAAACAAGTGAGTAAATAAAAACTCAAAGACTTATTATCTCCAGAAAAAGCAAACAGTTGTATGAGAAAGGAAATGTGATAGTATATGGAACAGCTGTGACTAATATTTACTCTGTGAAAATAATGAAAACATCAAACAGATATTTAATCAAAAATTATGAGAAAAAAAGCATGAATGGTAGGGACAGGGAGCAGGACATGGGGTTTAAGGGATACCCTAAATTTCCATAATAAGGAGTCAATAGAGAATGTCTAAAATTGAAAAATCAAAAAATAAAAGTGTTCCAGAGACTACCAGTCCCTACCAACACACACACATTTCTCCATAGCAATAATAGAAGGCTATGCAGGCACATAGGTGCCCAAAATAAAGACTGTATTTCCCCACTTCTCTTGCTCCCAGGTACAGTCACAGAACTGAGTTCTGGCCAGTAGATATGTCAAGTGATAGCTTTCCAGTGTCTTCCTTAAAAATACAGACTAGCTCTGTACCTCTTGGTTATAAAAGAAATTTCCTTACACTTCAAGTTGAAGCAACCATGGATTTTAGAGCTTCATTCTTTGTTACGTGATACTGGACTACTTAACCCACAAATGTCTAATTAGCCAGAGATCTTTGGACATATTTCCATGACACAGTATATTCCAAGCTAATAATTTGGTAATTTTCTACTAAAATTTAAATGTGTGCTTATGACATTTTCTTTCTCTGTTTTCCCATCTCTAATTCCCTGGGAGAGACACTGTTGATTGATTATAAAAATGCCATTTCCAACCTCCCATCCCTTGCCATATCTCATTACAGATTGAAGATAGAAAGGCATGTTTATGTTTTTCAAACTTTTTTAAAGGCTAAGAGCATCCATAAGACCCAACTATGAAACATAACCAAAAATATGCTTGGTGAAGAGGCTTCTGGGAAAGTTACATTTTCTTTCAGACAAAAAGAGGAACACATGGTCATCATCATCTTTCCCTCTTCTTGCCTTCAAAATGGATGTTATGCCTGGAGCTGTTTCCCTCCATCATATCCTGAGTTCTAGCCAAAACACTGTACATCCCACTTCAAATAGCATGGCAAACGTGTGCATTTTTACTAAGAATACTAATGGTATACTGCATCCCTGAATAAATTCTAGAGCATAAAAGTACACTGACAATTTTACTTCAAAAATTTTTCAAGTATTCAAAATTTGTTTAGTCAGGTAGATTAGGAAGAGAGGACATAGGAAGAAAGAGCCAAAAGAATATAGTGTATGGAGATGAGAGAACGAAAAGGAAAAGATGATTTCCATGTACCTGGATAGGATGTCTGGAATTTCATAATTTACCTAGTCCTTCACTACCTCCCCAAAAGTAGGCCAATTTATAAAGATAAACCAAAGTACTGGAGTACTTCATAAGAATTCTAGGAATATCTATAACTGCTTCTGTTTTAGTCTTTGTTTCTCCCATTTTCCAAGAAGTGCCATCAAATAAAAATTTTAGGAAATGTAAATATTCTCACAGCTGTCAAAGTGTTTATGTTTTAAAATGGATATTTTAAATCCCATTCAACCACAAAGCATTGTAAGACAGTTTCCATGGTTACTTCTATTAACTCCAGCAGCCATAAAACATTTATCAGGATGCTTAAAAAAAATTAGTGTCATCAGCATTTAAAAAAAACTTTTAGAAGTGTTTATCTTGACTACTAATCATCTCTGTTGTATGATGATAATGATTCTGAAAACTCAGCAGATGTGTTAAATTCAGTGAACAATGTACAGAATTCACTAAGAAAATGTGTATCTAAATTTATTTCACTTTTATTCCAATTGATTATATTTGTGACTGCAATTTGTATGTGGAATGCTGAACACACATATATGTCCCTGCCACAGTATATTAAAAATCAGATTGACATACATTATTCAAGGTCTTCATTTTAATGGCAGATTATAATTATTTTATTTTTAAATAGGTTCAGACTTGGTATTTCAGGAAATTAATCCCTCAAAGTGAAAATACATCTTAAAAACAACACCTCATAACCTTACAGTTTAAATATAATAGTTAGGACTTCCCTGGTGGAGCAGTGGTTAAGCGTCCTCCAGCCAGTGCAGGGGACACGGGTTCGAGCCCTGGTCTGGGAAGATCCCACATGCTGTGGAGCAACTAAGCCCACGTGCCACAACTACTGAAACCTGCGTACCTAGAGCCTGTGCTCCGCAACAAGAGAAGCCACCGCAATGAGAAGCCTGCGCATTGCAATGAAGAGTAGCCCCTGCTCACCACAACTAGAGAAAGCCCGCATGCAGGAATGAAGACCCAATGCAGCCAAAAATAAATAAATTTATAACAAATAAATATAATAGTTATACCAATAAACAAATTAACAAATAAATTAAGATGCAAAATAATAATATATAAATTATTTTCTATAAATCTTTTTCCTAATGACACAATTTTCTTTTTCAAATAGTATTTTTTAAAACTTATAACAAAATACTTGAGATACTTTCTCACCCCTCCCTTGGTCCCTCTCACATACCTCAACCACTTTTGACTATTTTTACCTTCCTTATTTACACTGATTTACCTCCTACACTTTCTAATAATTATATAACTATACAAAAATTGTAATAATTATAGTTGAGTCTGTATTTAGTGTTTAAATTAATATGCCTTTGAAGAGTACCATGGCTATGATTCCTTTGTTGTTTAGTTGTCTGTTTGCTCTCTCCTGCATGATTTTGCACTGTGTTTCATTCTTCATGTAAGTAAATCTGAAATGATATTTTTAAATGAAACATACTGAGGTTTCAAATGAAGAAAAAAAAGATAGAGATTGGGAAGGAGAGATAAGAACACTTCTCTTCTTCATGAAAAATTTTGCAAGAAAAACAAATGCTTTTTATTCACCTTCTATTTAAAATCAAATATTTTACTTATGTTTTAAATTAGAATAAATAGATATTACAAAAGAACTTTTTATATGTGTCTTTTCATGCATACATAGAATAGTCATTTCAATTAGACTTATTTTAATATTCTAGTATTACTCTTCTGCTTCATAATATTGTTTCTAAATCATGAGTAACTATTAGGCCCCCAAAACTTCCAAATCATAAAATAGTTCCACCGACCCCATATTTCATTTTGAAATATAAATCCATAATCTGAAGATTAGGCAGATTGTAGAACAGAGGTTTTATGCACATAGATTTTAAAGATTAGAAATACCACATTTTCCCCACACATAGAAGTACTCTATACTCTTAGCAAGCAAGAAAGAAAGAAAGAGAGGAAGGAAAGGAGAGAGAGAGGGAGAAGGAAAGAAAGAAAGAAAGAAAGAAAGAAAGAAAGAAAGAAAGAAAGAAAGAAAGAAAGAAAGAAGGAAAAAGGAGAGGAAAGGAAAGGAAAGGGGAGGAGAAGAAGGAGAAGGGAAGAGAAGAGAAAAAGAAAACAAAACAAAAGAGAAAAGAAAACTCTCTTAATTATGGCTCTCTGGTTCTATTAAATGCAAGAAAATCATAGTTGTAAAGACAGAATTTGTTCCTCCCAGTGGAGGACCAAATAGGTCTCATTGATTTGTGGGGATTGAAAAGATGTTTCAAAAGAAATGGTTTTGTAACATCAATTTATTCTACTTTAAAACAAAAGCAAAACATTTGGTATTAAATAAAAGATGATTTATGGCAAAAAATTAATACCTCATAAACCTATTTAAAAACATAAGAGTGTTCCTCTTGGAAAACTTAGAAAATGCCCTCCGTAAAAGAAAAAATATCAATCATATGATTTGGGATCATAGGTTTTAACTCTCTCTTTTCCCTCCTTTTTCATCAATCCATTCTCCCTACCTCGCACTTAATTCATCCCACCCAACAACTTACCCCAATAAACACAAAAGGATGTCAACTCTTTTTTTTTGTTTATTTCTTAGTCACTTCTTATGCATTCAAGTAAACTTGTCATATTTCAAATGATTTAACTTGATTTTATAAACGTTTCTTTCATCCTCATAAAACAATTTCTCAAGATTATTCTTATTTATACAATTTTATATGGTCAGCTGCCATTTGAGATCATAGAAATTGTTGCAGAATCATCTAAGTTACAAAATTATCTCACTGTTATCTAGTTGAGGAAGTCTTTAAAACAAAACAGACAAAACGAGGTTGTAGCTATTAAAATGCTATGCTTCATCAACACTAAGAAACATAATGAAATATTTGATTCTAAAAAAATGTTTCTATATTTTATGTATTGTAATAATTCATGGACACTTCTATTTCTTTGTGAAATATTTTTCAGGGATAACCTATCTTTTAACATAAAGAAAATGTATAATTTGAAGCTAAAATACCTGATTATATCTGTTTTAATTAATGATCAAAATAGGTAACTTCAAAAAAAGTTTTAAATGTCATAATAAATATTTAAAATGATAAAGTTTAGGTTTTCTGGATTGAAGACATTCAACCACACTAACAAAGCATGTTCACCCATTAAGCAAGTGGTTAGGAATTCTAATTCAGCATGATTATAGCCTGTTAGGTATTCAGGACTACAAGGAAGAGATGGTTATGATGGCAATTGAATACTTGAATTAAAATTTTACTAAGGAAATATATGATCTGATTACTGTTTTGCATAAATAAGTAGTACTAAGGGTTTCTAAGGATGAGGAAATAGTACAAAAGGTCAAAGTGTAAAAATTGTTTTTGGACCTGTGACACTCATTTTCAGATTCAAAGATCACACTAAGAGAATAAAAGTACAATATAAAATAAAGTAGGTTGCAAATTCTATAATTATATTTGAGATGATTATTTTACAGGTTTCAGACATGTTTAAAGATATATTTTACTGCAATATTCTGTATTTTTAACATGTTGCTGTGTTCAATCTACAAGATCCATAAAGTCTGCATTGTAAGCCCCTTATCAGTATTCTTTGTATATTGTTCATTTGTTATCCTCAGCAAAATCTCCCATACAAAAGAGATTCAATGAAGTCATGAACATAAATACAGTATTCTGTCAAATAGAGGAAGCATGATTTGAGGAAAGACCACTGTCTTAGTTTACTTAGGCTGCTATAACAAAATACCATAAACTGGATAGCTTACAAACGATATAAATTTATTTCTCACAGTTCTGGAGGCTGAAGAATCCAAGATCAAGGCACTGGCAGGTACAGGGTCTGGAGAGAGCCCACTTCCTGGTTCATAGACAGCTGTCCTGTCATGTCCTCACTTGGTGGAAGAGACTAGAGAGTTCTCTGGGGTCTCTTTTATAAGAGCACTAATCCCATTCATGAGGGCTCCACCCTCATGACCCAGTCATCTCCCAAAGGTCCCATCTCCAAATAACACCACTTTGGGGATTTAGCTTTAACTATGAAGGAGGGGGGCCCTAAGCTTTCATTCCATAACAACCACTTACCTTTGTTTCAGAGGATCTGAATTCAGGTTTCATCTCTCTAATTAGGAGCTGAGTGACACTAATAACAGTACTTTCAGTTTCCTTTCACATAAAAGTGATAATAACATCCACTTAGAAGGGTTACTATAAGATTTAAGTACTATAATATTTGAAGGTGGCTGGGCTCACAGTGTCATTTCTTAAACTGCCTCTTTCTTCCCTCCTTACTTTCAAATTTGGAATTCAAATTTTGTGACTTCAAGCAAGGAAATTCAAGTTGTCTTTAAATTTCAAATCATCTCTATCAAATACACTATTAAAATGTTTCCAGCAATTATTAGATATTTATTGAGAATCAGTTTGCTATTTTATTCACTTTTCTGGGGGTTGGGCAGTAGATTTGACAATGTTCAGAATAAAAACAGGCAATATAATTTCAAAACTATTATCTCAGTAATAGTGGTTACAAAAAGCTGCAGTATAAATGTGTATTCAAATTGTGGATTTAATAAATTTAAGGGCCAGAGTAAACAAAGTGTAACCGAAGTCATCTGAAACTTGAAGCAGAAACTTTAAAGCACAGAGCATCCAATATTTTTTTTTCCCTTATGGTAGGATACCCCACTTGAAATCATCTGGAATAAACTTCTATTTTTCACTTTATTTGCCTCACTGGACTCATTTGATGCAATCTCTTATTTCTCTTCTCACCAAGAGAAAGATACACCTCTCCACAATAATTTTTTTTATTGAAGCATAGTTGATTTACAATATTGTGTTAGTTTCAGGTGTACAGCAAAGTGGTTCAGTTTTATATATATATATACATATATGTATGTATGTATATATATATTAGATTAGTTGTCTTTATAGGTTATTACAAGATATTGAATATAGTTCCCTGTGCTATACAATAAATCCTTGTTGCTTTTCTATTTTATGTTAGTGGTTTATATCTGTTAATCCCACACTCCTAATTTATCCTTCCCACCTTCCCTTTCCCCTTTGGTAACCGTAAGTTTGCTTTCTATGTCTGTGAGTCTGTTTCTGTGTTGTACACAGATTCATTTGTATTATTTTTTAGATTCCACACATAAGTGATATAATATATGTCTTTCTCTGTCTTACTTACTTCAATAAGTATGATATTATCTAGTCCATTCATGTTGCTACAAATGGCAATATTTCATTCTTGTTTATAGCTGAGTAATATTCCATTGTATATATGTACCACATTTTCTTAAACCAATTGTCTATTGATGGACACTTGAGTTGTTTCCATGTCTTGGCAATTGTAAACAGTGCTACTCCAATTATAAGTCAAAACATGGACGTGCCTTGACATGCACATATTCTTGCTGTTATTGCTGTTTCTAATACAAAAAAAATTCTTTTTCATGAAAAATATTGATTTTCATTTATTAAAATGTACATTTATTTGTGTATTAAGTTTTCTCTCACTTATGATCTGCATCTATTCACCTTTGAAAATGTTTATCTGTATTTTCTTTAAAATTTTACTTATATTAATTTTATCTTTAGATCGAAGTTTCTCAACCTTGACACAACTAACATTTTGGACTGGAAATACTTTGTTGTAAGTGTATTAAGGCACTTACCTGGCCTCTACCCTGTGGATGACAATGGGAACTTCACCCAATGTTGTGACAACCAAAAATATCTCCAGATTTGCCAAATGTCACCTAGGAGGCAAAATCATCCCCAGTTGAGACACACTGGTTTAAATCCATGAATCTAAATTTTAACTTTTGATAAGAAAATGTAGTCATCAGAATGCTAAAAACTAGAAAGTCTGTAATTCAAAGTAACTCAAATATGTAAGAAATACAGCTCCCAAATCACATCTAATTATCTATACACACTTCTTGTGTCTATGCAATATGAATAATGCACTACAAAAGCATTTCCCAACTGTAGGAAAACTTCTCAAAACTAACATTTATAAAAGTACTTTGAAAGAATGAAAGATGTCCGATAAGCTATACCTATTGTGTACAGTCCTGCCCTCACAAAAATCAGCAACAGGAACAACGAACAAAATCACTAACATTTCTGCAACCAGAGATGTCTGCTATAAAGCTGGACACAAATTTCCTGCTCATTCATCTGCTGTTAGAGATGGCATTTTTTTCAGTGCTCACTTAGTGACTCTCTAATTCTTTACAGCTTGTAAATTTAAAAATCACAATGAACATGTCTCACAAAAGATCTAGATGTCCTCTAGAGAATTTCACCTACATGGTTTTATTTATACTAAAATTTCTTTTGCTTCACAGAAAAAAAGTACAAAAACAAGGTTCCCAGATGTTCCTTAGCTTTTATACTCCAATTAATTTGTCCACCTCCTTCAAGCACAAATGTTTCCATGTACAATTTTTCTTAGTGTCAATTGTCTGAGCTATTCTTCTAATATGTTTATCTTCTCTGGAGTTTCAACTAGTCTTCCCTGAAAACAGTACGATCCTCATGTTTATTCTTTAAATTATTTTCCTAGATCAAACTGACAATAGCTGGTATTAACTCTAAAAACAGAAAATAAGAAAACACGATCTTTTAACAAAATATTTTTCTTAAATCAAATGATTACTTTGTTATTATTCAACTGAAAGAAAATAAAGATTTAACTCACTCAATAAAGTGTTTTTAAAATTTAACTGGAAGATATTAGGTGAAGATTTAAACAAGTACTCTGCTCTGGCTATGATACAGTAGCTCTTCTCAGTTAACTACCCCCCAACAAGAAAAATCATAAAAGTTGGGTAAATTTAACAAAAGCAAACAAACAAAAACATATTTTTTAATGTAACAAAGAAAGGAGCCAAAGTGCTGCAGAGAGGGAAACTCACAGAAATGAGCCCAACAGTTTTTGGTGTATTTCCCTCAAGGCATTTGATGATTCATAAGTTACATAAGGCAAGAGGCTACGAAGCCAAATGGAATATAAAATTTAACAGGAAATCTAAGCAGAGTTTTCTACAGTTTCACGGTGCTGGGGAGATTAAATATTGGAATTCAGAGACTGCCAAGAAGGAAATAAACCTTAGTAAACATCCCATGTTTTCAATTGAAAACCCTAAAGAGCTATACTTTAGGAAAAAATGAAAAACAAACAAAACCAGTCCTAGGAAAGACTAAATCCAGTCGTAAATTTTCCAACTATGACTGCAACATGGTGATCTGTTCCTATTCTCTCTGCCAGAAAAGAATTTAATCTTCTCCCTGCAAAGATGTCATTATCCAGTCTCTACAGTGTTTCACACTCAATGACTGGCTTACAAACAAACATTACTAGATATGCAAGGAGAATAAACCAAATGATTAAAAATCAAGACAGAGAAAAAGGGGGCGGGGGGGTAAAGACAGAAACATACCTACAAGCAATTCAGATATTATAGTTTTCAGACGTGGATTTCAAATAAATGTTTTCAATATATTCAAGAAGATAGATGACAATATGGAAACTCTTACCACAGAGCTGGAATTTATAAAAAAGGAAAAAAATGTAATTCTAGAAATGAAAATACTATAACAGAAAAAATAACCTAGTAAGTAGATTAAACAACAGATTAGACACAAAATAGAGCATTAGTAAATTGGAAGTTAGATCAATAGAAAATATCCAGCCTAAAGCTTTTAGAAATGAAAAGATAAAAACCAAAATAGTTTCAGAAACATGTAAGCCATTGATTATAGGTCTAATACATGCATTTAAAGTGGCAAAGAATGAAAAAATGGAGGTGGGGGGGGATAGAAGCAATATTTGAGGAAATTCTGTGTGCAGTATTTCCCAAAAGTAATAAAAGACCACAGATGCTTTACATTTTATAAACATGAAAGATCTGTACCAACAAACAACAAATTAATATATTACAGGAAAAAAATTCCAAAAATCAAAGATAAGGAAGAAAAAAAAAAAAAGTAGCAAGAGTCATGAGAGAATATCCCCTTAAAACAGAGAAATAAGACTCTCAGTTGACTTTATTTCAAAGAAAAAGAACAAAGAGAAGAAGGAGGATAGGGAGGAAGATGAGGAGGAGGGAGGTGAGGAAGAGGAGAGGGAGGGGACAAAGAGGAAGTAGCAGAGGCCTGAAACACTGTTGTGGCACCTTTAATGCATTTAAAATAACTGCAACTTATCATTTTCTAACTAGTAAAACTATCCTCTAAAAATAAAGATAAAATAAAATGTTTCAAATAAATAAAAGCCGAGAGAATTTTTCACCAGCAGACCTAAGCTAGAAAGAAATATTGAAAGGAATTCTTCCTGAAGAAGAAACGTGATCTGATTAAGGCATGGGAATGAGGAAGAAATGAAGAGTACAAGGAAGGATAAATAGATGGGTGAATTGAAATGAATATTGACCTAAATAATAAATAATAATAATAACATTTGACCAATGGAAAAATATATGTAGAATTAAATAAAATGATGAAAAACGAACAAAAGGCAAAGAGAGTTAAATGGCATTAAACCGTTCTAAGATCCTTTCAATTTTCTGAAAGTGGAAAAGCATTAATTTATCATAGACTCTAGTAAATCAAAGTTTTAAATAATAATTACTAAGGAAGTAAATGAAAGAATACATGGCTAACAAGATAATGTACAGGAAAGAAAGTATGAAATAAGAAAAAAAAATGGATAGTTAAAATAGAAAACCAATGGCAGATTTCAACTCAAATATATTATAATTACTTTAAATAATAAATAGAATAAATGTCATAATTAAGACAAAGACTCTCAGTCAGTAAAAAATTATCTATATAAATTTATTGAAAACGTGAACAAAAAACTTTATTTGCATTGAAGGAAAATGTGTTTGCAATTATGAATGGGACATTTTGTTTATAAAAGGATGAATAAATGTTGTTTGGTAAAACAAAGAAATACAGGTTCCCCAAATAAGCTTAGAGGGACATTTTGGCACAAGCCCATTCTTCCGTAATTGCTACTATTGGCTAACATCAGTTCAATTTTGTTTCCTGTGGGTTTTTCGTACATCAAGCTAACTCCCTGATGATTTCTGCTTTTCTTTCCAGACTTCTAGCTGTGGCAAAACATTTCACTCAGCAGGGCCTTACATGCAGAGATACATTTGACTTGTCAACACTGAGCATTCAGATGTACATTAAAAATAAACCCCAGTATAACTAAAACTAACTCTTACTGGATAAATTCTTCAGGAGGCACTTTTAAGACTAAAAAAATACAAAGGTTATGGCAAGGAAAGCAATACTATGTAAAACATCTGAGAAACACCAGTACAGTGATACTCACCACCAAATTTCTGTAGTCAGTGTTCCTAAAATTAAGCATATAATAAAAAAACACATTAAACTAAGAGAACATCAAGCAATATGCTTAGAAACAAATGTAAATAGATTCAAATAAAGATTGTCATTTAAAACAAAAAAACTAGGATAACCTGAGAGCTCATATAGGTCTTTTTACCAACCCATTACATTAGCCCTGAATTGACATTTTAAAACACAAAGAAATTAATGACGTGCATTTCAAAATAGTAGGCAATAAGAGAAGTCTCCATCTCATAGAAGTTGTCTATGTAGATAAAATTCCAAAAGCTTAATGTAATATGTCAAACTTGGATGCTTTTTAAATCTATATGAAAGTAAATATGTAAACCAAAATATTAGTTTACTAGGATAAGTTCTACTCTTATCCTTCACCTCAAATATCATTTAAGAATATTCATGTACAAATGGTGCTTTTAGAGTCTTTTAGTGATTATGAGTGCTGTTTTATTAAGAAAAAGTTTAGTAAATTGATTTGCTTACTATCTTATCTAGACATTTGAAAATTTAATAAATAAATTTTAAAATTAGTAAAATTTTTTTGGATCCACCTCCAAAAAAAAAAACAAACAAAAAACTAATTCAAAAGGTACATGCACCCCAGTGTTTATAGCAACATTATTTACAATTGCCAAGATATGGAAGCAACCTAAGTGTCCATCAACAGATGAATGGATAAAGAAGAAGACATGAGATAGATATATAGATATATAGATATACACACACACACACACACATATACATGCAATGAAATATTACTCAGCCATAAAAAAAAACAAAATCTTGCCATTTGCAGTAACATGGATGGACTTGGAGGGCATTATGCTAAGTGAAATGGGTCAGAGAAAGACAAATACTGTATATCACTTATATGTGGAATCTAAAAGATACAGCAAACTAGTGAATATAACCAAAAAAGAATCAGACTCACAGATGTAGAGGACAAACTAGTGGTTACCAGTGGGGAGGCGGGGAGGGACAATATAGCAGTGGGGGGATGAGATGCACAAATTATTGGGTGTAAGATAGGTTCACGGATGTATTGTACATGATAGGAAATATGGTCAATATTTTGTAATAATTGTAAATGGAATGTAAACTTTAAAAATTGTATAAAGGGCTTCCCTGGTGGCACAGTGGTTGAGAATCTGCCGGCCAATGCAGGGGACACGGGTTTGAGCCCTGGTCTGGGAAGATCCCACATGTCACGGAGCAACTAGGCCTGTGAGCCACAATTACTGAGCCTGCGCATCTGGAGCCTGTGCTCCACAACAAGAGAGGCCACGATAGTGAGAGGCCTGCACTCGGCGATGAAGAATGGCCCCCACTTGTTGCAACTAGAGAAAAGAATTTGCACAGAAACAAAGACCCAACACAGCCATAAATAAAAATTAATTAATTAATTAAAATTTTTAAAAATTGTATAAAAATTTTAATTAAAAAAATAAAAGCAACTCAAGCCCTGAGTCAAACTCTTTGAGTCAACCTCAAAGAAAAGTAAGATAAAATAAGTAGAAAAATGCTAAGTTACCATAAACATATAAGTAGGAATATTTAAACATTCTTTTGCAAATTTGTAAGGAAAATATTAAGAATGTCATCCATCTAAAACATATTTTTCAGTAATAAGTTTTTTCATTCTACTGAAGTACAGCAAGGGGAACTAAATTTCACAGGTTAGGAGAAAATTAATATCAAGATGGAAACCATTTCTTCATGTAATGAAATATCATAAGTAACATGGGGAAAGAGACAAAGGTAACTTAGCTCAATGGACAAAAATGGAAAGTTACAATTTCAGATAGAGCAAAGTTATTATGTCAGTTGTTGAAACAGCACTGGAAGCTCAAAAATACTTTTGTATCCAAAAGATATGAAATATAAACCAAGGGAAAATTGTTACATAATACAAAAGCATATGTTAGTTGAAAATATAAAAATAAGAGCTTAAAGATTTTTTAAGAAAATATTTTCCAGTTTGCTGAGAATGAAGTCTCCAACAAGTTTAATATTTCTGCATTCTCTATAGCATAAAAAGATGAAAATAAATAGGGAATATATTTAGGAAAATCAGTAATAATATGAATTTTTATTTCACAATGTTCATTTCAATGCCAACATAAGAAAATCATAATAGTTACATATCTTTACCTTACATTAGCTTATATTAGGAAGTAAAACATTTAAAGCAAGAAAATAAGGAGGTTCATTGTTTTCTTCTTGGCTTGTTCATTTCACACTTGCTATAATTATAAAGAAAATGAGACTGGTGGTGCCTTCTATCTGGGAAATACTATTTCCTTCCAGAAACCTCACTTAGAACTAAGGAAGGGCTGAGGAGATGGACAACAGGGAGACTCACTGAAGAAGGTCACTCTTGTTCCCAGATTCAGAGTATTGGAATGAAAATGGTCAATCAGAACCTAGATAGAATTTTGGTAAATGAGTTGCCTGAGCAGGTTTCACAGTCTCACCTTTAACTGAGGTCTCAGATCCAAAATGTGCTTGTAGGATCCCTTGACCAAGAGGGCCTTAATTTTCCCCTCAGTTTGACTAAACTTTAGACAGGATTTTTCCTGCCTATAAGTCCCTAATCTCCCTTTTCTTAGAGAATTTACTTTAGAACACTTGCAACTATAAATTCTTTTTCTACCCCTTTGAGATGTAAATATGTAAATATTCTACAACTCAGAAAGGTCTTTCCCAAGTACCTGGGAGCCATCCCTTTGAAATGTAACCATCCAAAAATATAAGGCCCCTACCTCTCAGCCTCTGTGGGAGGGTAAGACTTAGATAAGCACCAATTAGCAAACACAGATGGCCTAATGACATTGACCAACCTCTTCCCTGTTAGTTGTCTGGTACTTTTCCACTAGCTCACCCCAGTGCTCAAAAACTCTCCCACCTTTTTTTCAACAGGCTTGCATTCTATTTTCTCTCCTCTATTACAATAGTCTTGAATAAAATCTTATTTACCTATTTAACATGTCTGGTGCAATTTTTCTTTGACACTGTGGTCCTATTCAATTACAGGTATAAGAGAACTGAGTATCTATTGCTCAATAAATAAGCAAGTTGAAGTGCCAAAAATGTGGATAGAAATTATGGAACTAACATTTCATTTCTGGCATGAGTAACAAGAGTCAATACACTATCATCCAGGGGTCCTACTATGTTTTAACTAGAAGGAACATTAAATTAAATTGATAATTTCAAATCTTCCTTGTTATTATCAAAAGTTATAGCCTTGGTGACCCAAAGATTTCCTTTCCCCATTTAAAAGTCATAATTTTATTTTTATTGAGATATGATCGACATAAAAAAGTTGTACATATTTAATGTATACATTTTGTAACTGAGCAGGACCCTATGGGGCCTTCCTGGGATAGACCCCCCACACACCCATTGTCCTCCATCTGCCTCTTGATGAGCTTGAAGATAAGTATACACCCACAAAGCCATCACCATATACAATGCAATAAATTTACTATCAGCTCTAAAAGTTCCCTCCCTCTTTTTTTTTTTTTTTTTGGTAAGAACATTTTTCTCATAAGGACTACCTTCAACAAATACAGTATTATTAACTATATGCACTACGCTGTGCAGTAGATGTCTAGCGCTTTTTCATCTTGCATAATTGATACTTATACCCTTGACCAACATCTCCCTGATTCTGCCTGCCCCCCCAAGCCCCTGGTAACTACCAACCTACTCTGTTTCTATGAGTTTTACTATTTAAGATTCTTAATATAACTAACAGGGATCATGTGGTATTTTTTCTTCTGTGTCTGGCTTATTTCATGTATCATAATGCCTTCCAAGTTTCTCTGTTACAAATTGTAACAAATGACAGGATTTCCTTCTTTATAAGATGAATAATATCCTGTTGTATGTATATACTACTTTTTTATTCATTTGGTGGATGGACGTTTAGGTGTTTAGGAGGACATTTAGGTATTTCCATATCTTGGCTCTCATCAATAATACTGCAATGAACATGGAAGTTCAGCTATCTCTTTGAAATACTGATTTGTTTCCTGCAGATATATACCCAGAAGTGTTGAATTTTTGGATCATATGTTAACTCTATCTTTAATTTGTTGGGGAAATTCCGTACTATTTTTCCATGGCAATTGCACCAATTTACACAACCATAAACAATGTACAAAGTTTCCCTTTTCTCTGTATCCTCATCAACACTAAGCTTTTGTTTATTTTTATAATAGCCATCCAAACAAGTGTGAGATAATATCTCACTGTGGTTTTCATTTGCATTATCTTGATGATTACTGATGTTGAGCATTTTTTCATGTACAGGTTGACCATTTTTAGTCTTCTTTGGAAAAATGTTCAGTTCCTTTGCCCATATTTTACTTAGATTATTTGGTTTTCTGCTGGTGAATTGTATGACTTTTTTTATATATTTAGGATATTAACCTCTTGTCAGATATATGGCTTACAAATATTTTTGTTCCCATTCTACAGGTTGTCTCTTTATTTTGTTGATGGTTTCCTTTGCTGTACAGAAGCTTTTTACTTTGGTGTAGTCTCACTTGTTTATGTTGCTTTTGTTACCTGTGCTTTTGATTTTATATCTAAGAAATTTTTGCCAAAGTCAAAACTTACAGTTTTAGGTCTTATATTCATCCATCTTTTAAAATATTTCAACAAAAATCTTAACATTAAATATATTTAATCAAAAAGAGAACTTTTCCTATCAGGAAGCTTGCACAAGCCTCTTAGATAGCCTCATCCACGAGAGGGCACACAGCAGAAGCAAGAAGAACTACAATCCTGCAGCCTGTGGAACAAAAACCACCTTCACAGAAAGACAGACAAAATGAAAAGGCAGAGGACTATGTACCAGATGAAGGAACAAGATAAAACCCCAGGAAAACAATTAAATGTAGTGGAGATAGAAAACCTTCCAGAAAAAGAATTCAAAATAACGATAGCAAAGATGATCCAGGACCTTGGAAAAAGAATGGAGGTAAAGATTGAGAATACGTAAGAAATGTTTAACAAAGACGTAGAAGAATTAAAAAACAAACAAACAGAGATAAAAGAGGAAATTGACAGTAACACAATACAATACAATAACTGAAATGAAAAATACGCTAGAAGGAATCAATAGCAGAATAAGTGAGGCAGAACGGATAAGTGACCTGGAAGACAGAATGGTGGAATTCACAGCCATGGAACAGAATAAAGAGAAAAGAATGAAAAGAAATGAAGACAGCCTAAGAGACATCTGGAACAACATTAAATGCAATGACATTCACATGATAGGGGTCCCAGAAGGAGAAGAGAGAGATAAAGGCCCTGAGAAAATATTTGAAGAGATTATAGTCGAAAACTTCCTTAACATGGGAAAGGAAATAGCCACGCAAGTCCAGGAAGCACAGATGTCACAGGAAGGACAAACCCAAGGAGAAACACACCGACACACATAGTACTCAAATTGACAAAAATTAAAGACAAAGAAAAATCATTAAAAGCAACAAGGGAAAAACGAACAATAATAAACAGGGGAACTCCCATAAGGTTAACAGCTGTTTTCTTAGCAGAAACTCTACAAGGAAGAAGGGAGTGGCACAATATATTTAAAGTGATGAAAGGGAAGAAACTACAACCAAGATTACTCTATCCAGCAAGGATCTCATTCAGATTCAATGGAGAAATCAAAAACTTCACAGAGAAGCAAAAGCTAAGAGAATTCAGCACTACCAAACCAGCTCTACAGCAAATGCTAAAGGAACTTCTCTAAGTGGGAAGCACAGAGAAGTAAAGGACCTGCAAAAACAAACACAAAACAATTAAGAAAATGGTAATAGTAACATACTTATCGATAATTACCTTAAATGTGAATGGATTAAGTGCTCCAAACAAAAGACACATGCTTGCTGAATTGATATAAAAACAAGACCTTTATATATGCTGTCTACAAGATACCCAGTTCAGACCTAGGAACACATACAGACTGAAAGTGAGGGGGTGGAAAAAGATATTCCATGCAAATGGAACTCAAAAGAAAGCTGGAGTAGTAATACTCGTATCAGATAAAATAGACTTTAAAATAAAGAATGTCACAAGAGACAAGGCCCTTAATGATTAAGGGCTCAGTCCAAGAAGAAGGTATAACAATTATAAACATATATGCACCCAACATAGGAGCACCTCAATACATAAGGCAACTGCTAACAGCTATAAAAGAGGAAATCGACAGTAACACAATAATAGTGGGGGACTTTAACACCTCACATACACCAATGGAAAGATCATCCAAGCAGAAAATTAAAAAGGAAACACAAGCTTTAAATGACACAATAGACCAAATAGATTTAACTGATATTTATAGGACATTCCATCCGAAAACAGCAAAATACACTTTCTTCTCAAGTGCACATGGAACATTCTCCAGAATAGATCACATCTTGGGACAAAACTCAAGCCTCGGAAAATTTAAGAAAATTGAAATCATATCAAGCATCTTTTCCGACCATGATGTTATGAGATTAGAAATAAATGACAGGGAAAAAATGTAAAAAACACAAACACATGGAGGCCAAACAATACATTAGTAAATAACCAAGAGATAACTGAAGAAATCAAAGGAGAAATCAAAACATAACCAGAGGCAAATGACAATGAAAACAAAATGATCCAAAACCTATGGGATGCAGCAAAAGCAGTTCTAAGATGGAAGTTTATAGCAATACAATCCTACCTCAAGAAACAAGAAAAATCTCAAATAAATAATCTAACCTTACACCTAAAGGAACTAGAGAAAGAAGAACAAACAAAACGCAAAGTTAGTAGAAGGAAAGAAATCATAAAGACCAGAGCAGAAATAAATGAAATAGAAACAAAGAAAACAAGAGCAAAGATCAGTAAATCTAAAAACTGGTTCTTTGAGAAGATAAACAAAATTGATAAACCTTTAACCAGACTCATCAAGAAGATGAGGGAGAGGACTCAAATCAATAAAATTAGAAATGAAAAAGGAGAAGTTACAATGGACACTGCAAAAATACAAAGCATAATTAGAGACTAATAAAAGAAACTCTATGCCAATATAATGGACAACCTGGAAGAAATGCACAAATTCTTAGAAAAGTATAACCTTCCAAGACTGAATCAGGAAGAAATAGAAAATATGAACAGAAAAATCACAACTAATGAAATTGAAACTGTGATCAAAAATCTTCCAACAAAGCAAAATTCAGGACCAGATAGCTTCACAGGTGAATTCTGTCAAATATTTAGAGATCTAACACCTATCCTTCACAAACTCTTCCAAAATATTTCAGAAGAAGGAAAATTCCCAAACTCCAAAACCAGACAAAGATACTACAAAAAAGGAAACTTACAGATCAATATCACTGATGAATATAGATGCAAAAATCCTCAACAAAATACTAGCAAACAGAATCCAACAACACATTAAAAGGATCATACACCATGATCAAGTGGGATTTATCCAAGGGATGCAAGGATTCTTCAATATATACAAATCAATCAATGTGATACACCATATCAACACACTGAAGAATAAAAACCATATTTTTACCTCAGTAGATGCAGAAAAAGCTTTTGATAAGATTCAACACCCATTTATGATAAAAACTCTCCAGAAAGGGGGCATAGAGTGAACCTCCCTCAACATAATAAAGGTCATATATGACACACCCACAGCAAACAGCATTCTCAATGGTGAAAAACTGAAAGCATGTCCTCTAAGATCAGGAACAAGACAAGGATATCCACTCTTGCCACTATTATTCAACATAGTTTTGGAAGTCCTAGCCACAGCAATCAGAGAAGAAAAAGAAATAAAAGGAATACAAATTGGAAAAGAAGTAAAACTGTCACTGTTTGCAGATGACATGATACTATACATAGAGAATCTTAAAGATGCTATCGGAAAACTACTAGAGAAAATCAATGAATTTGGTAAACTTGCAGCTACAAAGTTAATGCACAGAAATATCTTGTATTCTTATACACTAACAATGAAAGATCAGAAAGGGGAAGATCAGAAAGATCAGAAATTAAGGAAACAGTCCCATTCACCATTGCAAAAAAAGAATGAAGTAACTAGGAATAAACTTACCTAAGGAGGTACTCAGAAAACTATAAAATTTCTTTCTTTGAAAGAAATCAAAGATGTCACAAACAGAGGGAGAGATATAACATGTACTTGGATTGGAGGAATCAATATTGTGAAAATGACTGTACTACCCAAAGCAATCTACAGATTCAATGCAATCCCTATCAAATTACCAATGGCATTTTTTACAGAACTAGAACAAAAAATCTTAAAATCTGTATGGAGACACAAAAGACCCCAAATAGCCAAAGCAATCTTGAGGGGAAAAAAACGGAACTGGAGGAATCAGACTTCCTGACTTCAGAATACAGTACAAAGTTACAGTCATCAAGACAATATGATATTGGCACAAAAACAGAAATATAGATCAATGGAACAGGATAGAAAGCCCAGAGATAAACCCATGCACATATGGTCACCTTATCTTTGACAAAGGAGGCAAGAATATACAATGGAGAAGACAGTCTCTTCAATAAGTGTTGTTGGGAAAACTGGACAGCTACATGTAAAAGAATGGAATTAGAATACTCCCTAACACCATACACAAAAATAAACTCAAAATGAATTAGAGACCTAAATGTAAGACTGGACACTATAAAACTTTTAGAGGAAAACATAGGAAGAACACCCTTTGACATAAATCACAGCAAGATCTTTTTTGACCCACCCCCTAGAGTAATGGAAATAAAAACAAAAATAAACACATGGGACCTAATGAAACTTAAAAGCTTTTGCACAGCAAAGGAAACTATAAGCAAGACAAAAAGACAACCCTCAGAATGGGAGAAAATATTTGCAAATGAGTCAACGGACAAAAGATTAGTCTCCAAAATCTATAAACAGCTCATGCAGCTCAATATTTTAAAAAAACAAACAACCCAATCAAAAAATGGACGGAAGACCTAAATAGACATTTCTCCAAAGAAGACATACAGATGGCCAAGAAGCACATGAAAAGCTGCTCAACATCATTAATTATTAGAGAAATGCAAATCAAAACTACAATGAGGTTTCACCTCACACCAGTTAGAATGGGCATCATCGGAAAATCTACAAACAACAAATGCTGGAGAGGGTGTAGAGAAAAGGGAACATTCCTACACTGTTGGTGGGAATGTAAATTGATACAGTCACTATGCAGAACAATCTGGAGGTTCCTTAAAAAACTAAAAATAGAATTACCATATGACCCAGCAATCTCACTACTGGCCATATACCCAGAGAAAACCATAACTCAAAAAGACACATACACCCCAATGTTCATTGCAGCACTATTTACAATAGCCAAGTCATGGAATCAACCTAAATGCCCATCGACAGACGAATAGATAAAGAATATGTGGTACATATATACAATGGAAGATTACTCAGCCATAAACAGGAACGAAATTGGGTCATTTGTAGAGACGTGGATGGAACTAGAGACTGTCATACAGAGTGAAGTAAGTCAGAAAGAGAAAAACAAATATTGTATATTAACGCATATATGTGGAATGTAGGAAAATGTTACAGATGAACCAGTTTGCAAGGCAGAAATGGAGACACAGATGTAGAGAACAGACTTATGGACAACAAGCAGGGAAAGTGCATGGGGGGGTGATGTGGTGAGATGAACTGGGATGTTTGGATTGACATGTACAAACTGATGTGTATAAAATGGATGACTAATAAGAACCTGCTGTATAAAAAAATAAATAAAATTAAATTCAATAAATAAATAACTAAATAAAGTGGGTTACCAGGACAGACTTCCCGAAAAGGTGACATTTGAGCAAAGGCTTGAATGAGGAGTTAGCATGAGAATATTGTGAGAGATGGGGTTTCAGGATAGGCAACCATAAATGCAAAGGAGAGAATATATTTGACATTTTTGAGAAACAGCAAGACCATTTGGCTGGAATAGAATGAACATTGGAGTTATTACTAAGAGATGAAGTTTGAAGTAACAGAAGGAGGTAAAAACATACTGCTTCGTGGAATATTTAACGAACTCTGATTTTTACCATCCAGGATTTGGAGCAGAAGACAGACATGATTTACTTTCTATTTTGAAAGGACCACTCTGGCTACTATGATAAGAACAGACTATAGGATCACGGGGCAAGATGGCGGAAGAGTAAGACACGGAGTCTTACTCTTCCGCCATCTTGCCCCGTGATCCTATAGGATCACCTTCCTTCCCACAGATACATTAGAAATACATCTACATGTGGAACTGCTCCTACAGAACACCCACTGAACGCTGGCAGAAGACGACAGACCTCCCAAAAGGCAAGAAACTCCCCACGTACTTGGGTAGGGCAAAAGAAAAAAGAAATAACAGAGACAAAAGAATAGGGATGGGACCTGCACCAGTGGGAGGGAGCTGTGAAGGAGGAAAGCTTTCCACACACTAGGAAGCCCCTTCGCAGGCAGAGACTGCAGGTGGCAGAGGGGGGAAGCTTCGGAGCCACGGAGGAGAGCGCAGCCACAGGGGTGTGGAGGGCAAAGCGGAGAGATTCCCGCACAGAGGCTTGGCGCCAAGCAGCACTCACCAGCCCGAGAGGCTTGTCTGCTCAACGCCGGGGCAGGTGGGGGCAGGGAGCTGAGGCTCGGGCTTCGGTCGGATCACAGGGAGAGGACTGGGGTTGGCAGCGGGAACACAGCCTGAAGGGGTTAGTGCACCACAGCTAGCCAGGAGGGAGTCCGGGAAAAAGTCTTTAGCTACTGAAGAGGCAAGAAACTTTTTCTTTCCTCTTTGTTTCGTGGCGCACAAGGAGAGGGGATTCAGAGCACCGCCTAAACAAACTCCAGAGATGGGAGCGAGCCGCGGCTATCAGCGCGGACCCCAGAGATGGGCATGAGATGCTAAGGCTGCTGCTGCCACCACCAAGAAACCTGTGTGCGAGCACAGGTCACTCTCCACACTGCCCCTCCCGGGAGCCTGTGCAGCCCGCCACTGCCAGGGTCCCGTGATCCAGGGAAAACTTTCCTGGGAGAATGCACGGTGCGCCTCAGGCTGCTGCAACGTCATGTCGGCCTCTGCTGCCGCATGCTCACCACAGATCCGTACCCCTCCCTATCCCCGGCCTTAGTGAGCCAGAGCCCCCGAAGCAGCTGCTCCTTTAACCCCATTCTGTCTGGGCGGGGAACAGACGCCCTCAGGTGACCTACACGCAGAGGCGGGTCCAAATCCAACGCTGAACCCCGGGACCTGTACGAACAAAGAAGAGAAAGGGAAATCTCTCCCAGCAGCCTCAGAAGCAGCGGATTAAAGCTCCACGAACAACTTGATGTGCCTGCATCTGTTGAATACCTGAATAGACAACGAATCATCCCAAATTCAGGAGGTGGACTTTGGGAGCAGGATATATTAATTTTTCCCATTTTCCTTTTTTTATGAGTGTATATGTGTATGCTTCTGGGTGAGATTTTGTCTGAATAGCTTTGCTTTCACCATTAGTCCAAGGGTTTGGTCCGTCTGTTTTTTTTTTTCTTTTTTTTTTTTTTACTTAAAAATTTTTTTCTTAATAAATGTTTTCTTAATAATTTTTTCCTTATTTTCTATTTATTTATTTATTTATTTATTTATTTATTTATTTATTTATTTTTGGGTGTGTTGGGTCTTCGTTTCTGTGCGAGAGCTTTCTCTAGTTGCGGCAAGTGGGGGCCACTCTTCATCACAGTGCACGGGCCTCTCACTGTCACGGCCTCTTGTTGCAGAGCACAGGCACCATATGTGCAGGATCAGTAGTTGTGGCTCACGGGCCCATTTGCTCCGTGGCACGTGGGATCTACCCAGGCCAGGGCTTGAACCCGTGTCCCCTGCATTGGCAGGCTGATTCTCAACCACTGCGCCACCAGGGAAGCCCCCCTTATTTTCTATTTTTAAAAATTAAAAAAATTTTTTTTCTTAATAAGTATTTTCATATTTTTTATTTTAAAAAATTAAAAAAATTTTTTTCTTAATAAATTTTTTCTTAATAATTTTTGTCCTATTTTTTATTACAAAAATTTAATAAATCTATTTTTTAAAATTAAAAAAAATTACTTACTAAATTTATTCTTAATAATTTTTTTCTTATTTTTTATTATAATAGCTTTATTTTATTTTATTTTATTTTATCCTCTTTCTTTCTTTCTTTCTTTCTATTTTTTCTCCCTTTTATTCTGAGCTGTGTGGATGAAAGGCTCTTGGTGCTCCAGCCAGGCATCAGGACTGTGCCTCTGAAGTGGGAGAGCCAACTTCAGGACACTGGTCCACAAGAGACATCCAGGCTCCACATAATACCAAATGGTGAAAATCTCTCAGAGATCTCCATCTCAACATCAAGACCCAGCTACACTCAACAACCAGCAAGCTACAGTGCTGGACACCCTATGCCAAACAACTAGCAAGATAGGAACACAGCCCCATCCATTAGCAGAGAGGATGCCTAAAATCATAATAAGGCCACAGACACCCCAAAACACACCACCAGATGGGGACGTGAACACCAGAAACACAAGATCCAGCCTCATCCACCAGAGCACAGGCACTAGTACCCTCCACCAGGAAGCCTACACAACCCACTGAACCAACCTTACCCACTGGGGACAGATACCAAAAACAACAGGAACTACGAACCTGCAGCCTGTGAAAAGGAGACCCCAAACACAGTAAGATAAACAAAATGAGAAAACAGAAAACACATAGCAGATGAAGGAGCAGGGTCAAAACACAGCAGACCTAACAAATGAAGAGGAAATAGGCAGTCTACCTAAAAAAGAATTCAGAATAATGATAGTAAAGATGATGCAAAATCTTGGAAATAGAGTAGGCAAAATGCAAGAAACATTTAACAAGGATGTAGAAGAACTAAAGAGGAACCAAGCAATGATGAAAAACACAATAAATGAAATTAAAAATACTCTAGAGGGGATCAATAGCAGAATAACTGTGGCAGAAGAACGGATAAGTGACCTAGAAAATAAAATAGTGGAAATAACTACTGCAGAGCAGAAAAAAAGAAAAAAGAATGAAAAGAACTGAGGACAGTCTCAGAGACCTCTGGGACAACATTAAACGCACCAACATTCGAATTATAGGGGTCCCAGAAGAAGAAGAGAAAAAGAAAGGGACTGAGAAAACATTTGAAGAGATTATACTTGAAAACTTCCCTAATATGGGAAAGGAAATAGTTAATCAAGTCCTGGAAGCACAGAGAGTCCCATACAGGATAAATCCAAGGAGAAACACACCAACACACATATTAATCAAACTATCAAAAATTAAATATAAAGAAAACATATTAAAAGCAGCAAGGGAAAAACAACAAATAACACACAAGGGAATCCCCATAAGGTTAACATCTGATCTTTCAGCAGAAACTCTGCAAGCCAGAAGGGAGTGGCAGGATATACTTAAAGTGATGAAGGAGAAAAACCGACAACCAAGGTTACTCTACCCAGCAAGGATCTCATTCAGATTTGATGGAGAAATTAAAACCTTTACAGACAAGCAAAAGCTGAGAGAGTTCAGCACCACCAAACCAGCTTTACAACAAATGCTAAAGGAACTTCTCTAGGCAAGAAACACAAGAGAAGGAAAACACCTACAATAACAAACCCAAAACATTTAAGAAAATGGGAATAGGAACATACATATCGATAATTACCTTGAATGTAAATGGATTAAATGCTCCCACCAAAAGACACAGACTGGCTGAATGGATACAAAAACAAGACCCATATATATGCTGTCTACAAGAGTCCCACTTCAGACCTAGAGACACATACAGACTGAAAGTGAGTGGATGGAAAAAGATATTCCATGCAAATGGAATTCAAAAGAAAGCTAGAGTAGCAATTCTCAAATCAGACAAAATAGACTTTAAAATAAAGACTATTACAAGAGACAAAGAAGGACACTATATAATGATCAAGGGATTGATCCAAGAGGAAGGTGTAACAATTGTAAATATTTATGCACCCATCATAGGAGCACCTCAATAAATAAGGCAAATACTAACAGCCATAAAAGGGGAAATCGACAGCAACACAATCATAGTAGGGGACTTTAACACCTCACTTTCACCAAAGGACAGATCATCCAAAATGAAAATAAATAAGGAAACACAAGGTTTAAATGATACATTAAATAAGATGGACTTAATTGATATTTATAGGACATTCCACCCAAAAACAACAGAATACACATTTTTCTCAAGTGCTCATGGAACATTCTCCAGGATAGATCATATCTTGGGTCACAAATCAAGCCTTGGTAAATTTAAGAAAATTGAAATCGTATCAAGTATCTTTTCCGACCATAATGCTATGAGACTAGATATCAATTACAGGAAAAGATCTGTAAAAAATACAAACACATGGAGGCTACACAATACACTACTTAATAACGAAGTGATCAATGAAGATATCAAAGGGGAAATAAAAAATACCTAGAAACAAATGACAATGGAGACACGATGACCCAAAACCTATGGGTTGGAGCAAAAGCAGTTCTAAGAGGGAAGTTTATAGCAATACAAGCCTACATCAAGAAACAGGAAACATCTCAAATAAACAACCTAACCTTGCACCTAAATCAATTAGAGAAAGAAGAACAAAAATACCCCAAAGCTAGCAGAAGGAAAGAAATCATAAAGATCAGATCAGAAATAAATGAAAAAGAAATGAAGGAGACAATAGCGAAGATCAATAAAACTAAAAGCTGGTTCTTTGAGAAGATAAACAAAATTGATAAACCATTAGCCAGACTTATCAAGATAAAAAGGGAGAAGACTCAAGTCAATAGAATTAGAAATGAAAAAGGAGAAGTAACCACTGACACTCCAGAAATACAAACGATCATGAGAGATTACTACAAGCAACTCTATGCCAATAAAATGGACAACCTGGTAGAAATGGACAGATTCTTAGAAATGCACAACCTGCTGAGACTGAATCAGGAAGAAATAGAAAATATGAACAGACTAATCACAAGTACTGAAATTGAAACTGTGATTAAAAATCTTCCAACAAACAAAAGCCCAGGACCAGATGGCTTCACAGGCGAATTGTATGAAACATTTAGAGAAGAGCTAACACCTATCCTTCTCAAACTCTTCCAAAATATTGCAGAGGGAGGAACACTCCCCAACTCATTCTACGAGGCCACCATCACCCTGATACCAAAACCAGACAAAGATGTCACAAACAAAGAAAATTACAGGCCAATATCACTGATGAACATAAATGTAAAAATTCTCAACAAAATACTAGCAAACAGAATCCAACAGCACATTAAAAGGATCATACACTATGATCAAGTGTGGTTTATTCCAGGAATGCAAGGATTCTTCAATATACGCAAATCAATCAACGTGATACATCATATTAACAAATTGAAGGAGAAAAACAATATGATCATCTCAATAGAGGTAGAGAAAGCTTTGGACAAAATTCAACACTCATTTATGATAAAAGCTCTGCAGAAAGTAAGCATAGAGGGAACTTTCCTCAACATAATAAAGGCCACACATGACAAACCCACAGCCAACATTGTCCTCAATGGTGAAAAACTGAAACCATTTCCACTAAGATCAGGAACAAGACAAGGTTGCCCACTCTCACCACTATTATTCAACATAGTTTTGGAAGTGTTAGCCACAGCAATCAGAGAAGAAAGAGAAATAAAAGGAATCCAAATCGGAAAAGAAGAAGTAAAGCTGTCACTGTTTGCAGATGACATGATACTATACATTGAGAATCCTAAAGATTCTACCAGAAAACTCCTAGAGCTAATCAATGAATTTGGTAAAGTAGCAGGATACAAAATTAATGCACAGAATTCTCTTGCATTCCTATATACTACAGATGAAAATCTGACAGTGAAATTAGGAAAACACTCCCGTTTACCACTGCAACAAAAAGAATAAAATATCTAGGAATAAACCTACCTAAGGAGACAAAAGACCTGTATGAAGAAAATTATAGGACACTGATGAAAGAAATTAAAGATGATACAAATAGATGGAGAGATATACCATGTTCTTGGATTGGAAGAATCAACATTGTGAAAATGACTCTACTACCCAAAGCAATCTACAGATTCAATGCAATGCCGATCAAACTACCACTGGCATTTTTCACAGAACTAGAACAAAAAATTTCACAATTTGTATGGAAACAGAAAAGACCCCAAATAGCCAAAGCAATCTTGATAACGAAAAATGGAGCTGTAGGAATCAGGCTCCCTGACTTCAGACTATATTACAAAGCTACAGTAATGAAGACAGTTTGGTACTGGCACAAAAACAGAAATATAGATCAGTGGAACAGGATAGAAAACCCAGAGATAAACCCATGCACATATGGTCACCTTATCTTTGATAAAGGAGGCAAGCATATACAGTGGAGAAAAGACAGCCTCTTCAATAAGTGGTACTGGGAAAACTGGACAGGTACATGTAAAAGTATGAAATTAGAATACTCCCTGACACCATGCACAAAAGTAAACTCAAAATGGATTAAAGACCTAAGTGTAAGGCCAGATGCTATCAAACTCTTAGAGGAAAACATAGGCAGAACACTCTATGATATAAATCACAGCAAGATCCTTTTTGACCCAGCTCCTAGAGAAATGGAAATAAAAACACAAATAAACAAATGGGACCTAATGAAAGTTAAAAGGTTTTGCACAGCAAAGGAAACTATAAACAAGACCAAAAGACAACTCTCAGAATGGGAGAAAATATTTGCAAATGAAGCAACTGACAAAGGATTAATCTCCAAGATTTACTAGCAGCTCATACAGCTCAATAACAGTAAAACAAACAATGCAATCTAAAAATGGGCAGAAGACCTAAATAGACATTTCTCCAAAGAAGATATACAGATTGCCAACAGACACATGAAAGAATGCCCAACATCATTAATCATTAGGGAAATGCAAATCAAAACTACAATGAGATATCATCTCACACTGGTCAGAATGGTCATCATCAAAAAAGCTAGAAACAATAAATGTTCGAGAGGTTGTGGAGAAAAGGGAACCCTCTTGCACTGTTGGTGGAAATGTAAATTGATACAGCCACTATGGAGAACATTATGGAGGTTCCTTAAAAAACTAAAATTAGAACTACCATACGACTCAGCAAGTCCACTATTGGGCATATACCCTGAGAAAACCATAGTTCAAAAAAGTCATATACCAAAATGTTCATTGCAGCTCTATTTACAATAGCCAGGACATGGAAGCAACCTAAGTGTCCATCATCGGATGAATAGATAAAGAAGATGTGGCACATATATACAATGGAGTATTACTCAGCCATAGAAAGAAATGAAGTGGAGGTATTTGTAGTGAGGTGGATGGAGTTAGAGTCTGTCATACAGAGTGAAGTAAGTCAGAAAGAGAAAAACAAATACAGTATGCTAACACATATATATGGAATCTAAGGGGGAAAACAAAAGGTCATGAAGAACCTAGTGGCAAGACGGGAATAAAGACACAGACCTACTAGAGAATGGACTTGAGGATATGGCGAGGGGGAGGGTTGAGATGTGACAGGGTGAGAGAGTGGCATGGACATATATACACTACCAAATGTAAAATAGATAGCTAGTGGGAAGCAGCCGCATAGCACAGGGAGATCAGCTCGGTGCTTTTTGACCACTTAGAGGGGTGGGATAAAGAAGGTGGGAGGGAGGGAGATGGAAGAGGGAAGAGATATGGGAACATATGTATATGTATAACTGATTCACTTTGTTATAAAGCAGAAACTAACACACCATTGTAAAGCAATTATACTCCAATAAAGATGTTCACAAAAAAAAAAAAAAAGAAGAAGAACAGACTATAGCAGATGAAGAATAGAAGTCAAGACAAGTTAGGAGGCTATGAAAATGAACCAGGAGAGAGATGACAGTGACTCTGACCAGATTTGTGTCAGTGGAGACAAAGAACAAAATTGGATTGAATTCTGGACATACTCTATTTTTAAAGTTATCTCAGAAATATTCACTTTTTAATTAGATATAAGTTATGAAAGATAAAAAAGAGTACTAAACAATTTATATGTGAATTTCCATCAAATTAAATAAAGTTTCTCTAGCAGAATGGAGTGCAATGGCACATATTGGAGGCTCCTATCTCTGACACTACCCTCCAAAAGCCATACCAGCAAATGAAAAAATCTGGAGAATTCTATCATCCCCCCCCCCCCAATATTGAGACAAACAAACTGAAGGGATGTCTTCTTCTTTTCCCTCTTCTTACAAAGAACACTTTTAAGTGACTTCTGGGAATAATAATTAAAACAGAAAATTAAAAGGGAAGCTCAGTTCTTAAAGAATTAAAAGTTTAATTGATACTCACTAAAGTGAAACCTGGGTTGGGTGGGGAACCTTGATATACTCCACAATGGGGGCAGGAAATATCTCCCCAACTAAATAAACGGAACTCCAGCTAAACACACATTTTTAAAATCCCAGGAGGGAAAACATATTCTAAGATAAATATTCTCACAAAAACAGACTGAACATTCCTTCAGCTGAGTTTATCCCTATTCCTACATCATGCTCTCAGGCTATAGCAAAATTGTATGTAAATAAAATAACCAGTTCTTCAATGTCAGCTCGTTGGAAAGAACAGCTAGCCTCAGATACAGTATAAAAAGACCAAAAAAAAAAAAAAAATCACATAGGCTCTATCAGAGCACAAACATACTACCTTATCTGATCTGCTCACACATGGTTAAGAAGAAAAGAAACAGCATGGCACCGATATAGAGAATGTAGTGCCACACATTCTCAAGAAAAGAAAGGAAGAAAGAAAGAACGAAAGAAGAAAGAAAGAAAGAAAGAAAGAAAGAAAGAAAGAAAGAAGGAAAGAAAGAGAAAGAAAGAAAGAAAAAGAAAGAGAGGGAAAGAAAAAGTGAAATCTAAAGAAATATGAATAACTCAACCAGAATGATAACCTAACACAAGAAACAAATAAAAATGTAATTTAAAAAATTTCCTACAATGGAGAAATATGAAGATTGAAAGAACAGCAGTGTGATGTTTCATTGTATGTGTCACCTTGACTAACTACAGGGTACCTAGATTAAACATTATTTCTGGGTGTGTCTGTGAGAATGTTTCCAGATGAGATTAACACTTGAATCCATGGGCTCAATAGATTGCTCTCCCCAGTACGGGTGGGCATTGTCTAATTTGTTCAAAGCTTGAATAGAACAAAAGGCACAGAAACAAAGAATTTTCCCCTTCCTGTCTAAGTTGGGACATGGATCTTCTGCCCTGAATGCTCTGGTTTCTCAAGCCTTCACACTCAGACTGAATTACATTACTGGCTTTCCTATGTCTCTGGCCTGGAGACACAGATTATGGACTTCTCAGCTTCTATAACTGCATAAGCCAATTTCTTATAGTAAGTATTTGCCTATATTTCTGTATCTACCTGTATCAATATAGGTAGAGATATAGATATAAATCCTATTGGCTTGTTCTTTCTCTAGCGAACTCTAACACATGAAGATTATAGGAAAATTTGATTTTTAAATGACCAGGTAATTCCCTGGGGGCCCAGTGGTTAGGACTTTGTGCTTTCACTGCCAAGGGCCCAGGTTCAATCCCTGATTGGGGAACTAAGATCCCACTCCTGGAAGTCCCCAAGCAAAAAAAAAAAAAAAAAAAAATAGTCCAATATTGAAACCTATCCTAGTTATATTAATGAACCTCAAAGAGAAAGAAAAAAACTTTCTAGCAAATTACCCAAAAAGGAGAAAAATAATCAGGGTGACATCAAATTTCTACAAAGTAACAATAAATGACGTAATATGATGAAACAAATTTAAAAGTTCTAAAGAATGAAAATGTGAACCAAATTATTATACCAGTCAAGATGTTATTCAAATATTAAAGCAATCAGAATATATTCTTGAGCATAATAACTAATATTCATTGGGTGTCTACCGTGTGTGACAAGCCTGTTCTAAATGCTTTTGAATTGTTAATTTCTCTTCACAATAACATTATGAGGAAGGTCCTATTATTCATTCAACTTTACATATGAGAAAACTAGTGTGTAATGTAATTATATTATTTGCCCAAAGTCCCACTTGAATCCAGGCTGCCTGACTCCAGAGACCATACATTAACTATACTATCTCCCTTATGAAAAATGAAAAATTAAGAACTTTATTTGATGAATATAGTACCCATGTGCTTTTCCCAGTAAACAAATAAGAAAAAGAAAACTGATAAAATTCAGCCCAAGGCCCACAAAATAATAAGTGCCACAATCCAAAGCAAGGTTGTAGAATACACAGGTAGAACATAAAACGTTAGCTTGTGGATTTGTGAGAGAAAAAAGCAAAAGAGCTAGTCCATAAAAGTGAAAAGAAGCCTAGAATACCCCTTCTCCTCACCCTTCAGTCACTCTTCCAAATGAGACTTTGGAAATGAAGTTCAGAGAGTTGATTATTTCAATGGCAGGGACACTTTATTGAAAAAAAGATAGGTTTCAAGAAGATAGCTCTTATAATTAAAACTGACTGTATTCTCCACAGATAGTGGGTATGGTGGTCAGGAATGGGATGGGAAAGTTGTTTTCCATTTTATAGCAGATTCATCAAATCACACTCCAATCATAAACAATTACACAGAGATGGATTGTGGGAAACTTTGAGTATCCAGGATAAGGGAAGACTCATTTGTAGATATAAATCTGCCTAGGTATAAAATCTAGGTGAAAGGGTCTCAGAGCCAGGTGAGACAGTCCACACTGGTTGATATGTTTCATTATTGAGCAGTTCTAAAAATGCAGTTTTCCAATTCATTCAAAGCGTTTAGAGTACAGAAAATATAACATTAAGCATGGTGCCAGTGGTATACAGTTGATTCTCATCTTTCGTGGATTCTGTATTTTTTAATTCACCTACTCATCAAAATTTATCTGTTACCCCCAAATCAGTAATTGTGATGTTTTCACAGTGAGTCATGAGCACGTGGAAAGTGGTACTGAAAAACTTGAGTCTCCCAACACACAGGACGCCAGCTGAGGTAGACCAAGGCAACGTTCTGCCTTTTTCAGCTTTCATACTATAAATAAGTGTCCTTTTCACGGTCTATTTAATGCCCTTTTTCATATTTTTGTGTTTTTTGTTGGCGATTTCACTGTGTAAAATGGCCACCAAGCATAGTACTGAAGTGTGCTTGTGTTACTGAGTCTAAGCTTTACTGCTCGCTGCACGACAGGGCAATAATTGAGAGACGAGTCGTTGGGGCAAGGAATAACGACTTTATTCAGAAAGCCAGCAAACCGAGAAGATGGTGGGCTTGTGCCCCCAAAGACCCATCTGGCCTGAGTTAGAACTGAGGCTTCTTTTATACTAAAAGGGGAGGGAGTAAGGTCAAACACTTCCTAGTTCCCATCAGCCTCCGGAGGGGATGTGTTAATTTCTTCCTCCCTGCAGTCATTCACAGATGGGCCGG
This sequence comes from Balaenoptera ricei, assembly GCF_028023285.1. Classification (NCBI taxonomy): domain Eukaryota; kingdom Metazoa; phylum Chordata; class Mammalia; order Artiodactyla; family Balaenopteridae; genus Balaenoptera; species Balaenoptera ricei. The sequence goes on from NC_082655.1 coordinate 52,672,838, forward strand.
TCAGGATGTTTCCTGTGAGCTAAACAAAAGTATTTTAGCTTAATGATCATTACCTGGGAGGCAAGGTTCCCAGAGATGGGCCATTATGTATAATTTAAGCTTATTGGCAACATCCCTTTAGCGATCAATTTGTAATAGAATACAAGGGTTCTTCCCTAAAGTGTAAGAGGGCTGGGATGTTCCTTATGGATAAAATGCATGTGTTAGATAAACTTCATTCAGGCATGAGTTACAGTGCTGCTGGCCATGAGTTCAATGTTAATGAATCAACCATATGTTAACTAAAATGTCTCTAAACAGAATCACACATAAAACAAGGGTATATCAGGATATGTGAACCTAGAGGCTCACGAGGGACATAACCCTGAATTTCCCCTGGAAGCAATGATCAGTATTGACAGCAACTTGATAGACGGCAATTACCGCAGGTAACGAAAATCAACAGTATCTACTTAGTATTTGTGGTATAGATTTGCCTTTGTGTTGTAATGTGGGTGTGTAGGAAAGGAATCTTGAGTGCACTCTGGGCTTACTCTCAGCATTGGAGAAAAAGAAATGTCCTTATCAAGGAACATTAAGCTCTATTAACTGTTTTGTTCCATGAGCTGCATCTAATGGTAGGAGCTGCTTGTAGTGGAGAAGGCTTTTTGTAAGGCGAGCACAATCTTCCCACTAAAGGAGTAGCCTCCCCTGGGTCTGAAGGAAAACTTATGACTCACGAGGTTAAATAAGCTGGGAGAATAACTATAAACCTGTCTCACTGTGACTCCTTAGAGACCTCAAAGCTACTGCAAAAAAGGTCATATTAGAGCACACAAGCCCTGTCACACTGGACCTGAGGAGAAGCTATCAGTAACTGTCCCCCACTTTTACAGGTCTCATTTCATGTCAAGTAGGAAAACAGCCTCAGAGCTAATATTTCTCTAAACATTGTTTCACAGAATAATGAAGCCCTGTTGGTGACTACTGGCTTAATCCTTTTCAAGGAGGACTAAATGTTTGGAGTCACCAACCAAAGCACTGTGAATACTGACAACTGAGTGTGACCTAATCACATTTCTAAGGCAATGACACAAGAGAGCTTCCTCCTCCAGGAGACTGAAGAATGAGATGAAACCGCACCAATGCCCAAGAGGCTTGATTCACATTATCTGGATTTTTCTAGAGTATGCCCAAAGTGTTTTCTGAAAAGATTTTTCATAATTTTATGTTTAAAAGAGTCAGTCTCCTCTAAATATGTCACTTTAGTCATCAAAGGCGCGGGAGGTTTATGGCTCTTAATTACATTGTGTATTCATAGGAACAATAGCAAGTAACTTACGGTCTTAGGATGAAAATTTTAGCTGTGGTTTTGTATTATTATAAAACATTGGGTCTTTGAAGGCAGAGGATACCTAATTGCCTAAGCTCTAACATCATTATGTTTTCATTGTG